>NC_079149.1:40280352-40365996 GCF_945859685.1 Eupeodes corollae
TCAAAATTCCACTGCCATTCTATAATATAAAAGGTTCTTTGTATTGTGAGAAGGACGTTTGACGTTGCTGCTGAAATTTTGCTTTATTTTAACAACTTTTTTTTCTGTTCATCAGTTTTGCCCCCGAAAAGGAAGAATTTCCACAAACAATACAAAAGGGCAACACGATAAATAGTAGATATGCAATACATAGCTGGGGGGCAGTAGGTTTAAGAGAATACCCATCTCTCATTATATGGCATAGAGGGGTAATCTTGGTGGGGAGGAGAAGAGTCTTATGGACTGCAGAAAACTCACGTTCAAAAGAATTGGAATTCATCCCACCACCCGCGTGTTTATCCTTAGTCGTAGACTCTTATGTAGTGTCGGGAAAATTTTCATAAGCAATTTGAAAACTTATTTCAATTATTCTTATATACAAACTTATAGCTCTAGTTTCAACCATCTTTATACCCATCCCCAGATATATGCCCTCCATAATCCTGCCCCATTTTAACTTTAAACCGTCCAGGGCCATAATATCCTCGTTCATACATATATAATAATATTTTTGTCTAAACAAAAGCGAGGAAAAGATTGCGCGAGAAGTTTTCTCGTAAGTGAAGTAGTACTCGTATATAGTTTCTGGGAACAGAAACAGAATAACGGTTTGAATAAGTGTGTTTTGGGGTCAACGTTATTTAAATTCACATTGTTTTAGTTTGCCATCAGGACGAGTATATCCTTGTTTCTATAAAGTGCAAGGGGTGAAGTGAATGAATGAGTGCATTATATGAAGGGTTGTTGTTGTTTAGTTTCTGTTGTCCCTGGATCATACGGATTTTGTTGTAATTATTTTGAATTATAAATAAAAATGGAACGATAGTGTTGAATAGGAGATTATGTCCATAAAATTCAACGTAAGTATTCACAGGAGTCAAAAATCCATCCCAACAATGAAATTATTTAATTTATCAGTTCAGGTGTAAGATTTAATTTGTTGCAAGAAATGTATAAAAAGAACTTTCCAATAAGAGGTTTCATTCTGATATTAAAATAAAGATTTTAATTTCAAAAAATATCGATGGATGATTATTTCAATATAGAGAATAAAAAACTCCATTAACTTCAACATTTAATTTATTATGATTAAACAATCAAATTTGCGGACTGTATGAACTTGGTAACTATACAAATTTAATTGTTAAGGTCTTGAATATTGGAACATTAGCGTAGACCTTATTTTATTATAGAAAGATCGTAACCTTCTGTTACATATTTTTCTCAAGTGCAGCTTATTGTATTAGGGTTGCCTTAAAAGAGGTAAAGGCTTCAAAAAATTGATAAACCCTTTATTGTAAATGTTTAATCAGAGAAATAGATAATAGACTTCTACCACGAAAGCCACCAGCGCCTATTTGGAAGCGGCTTTGTCATTGGAGCCAGGCTTAGGCAATAAGTCTTAAGCTGTAGGTGCATCAACGAGCACCACATGACCATCCGCATCAAGGCTAAATTGAACAAAATTAGCCTGATATGCGCGCACGTAACACCGAAGAGAAAGATGATAACACCAAAGATATGTTCTTCGAGCTCTTAGACAATGCCAAGCTAGGAAGGAAAGACATCTTTGGTGAAATAATCGGGAAAACACAGCCTGCACTACAACACTTCCGACAACGGATTCAGGCTCAAAGATTTTGCTGGTAACCAGTACGCGTTTTCCACACCTCAACATCCACAAAGGAACTTGGAATTCTCCAGATCGATCTACCGTCAACCAGATTGACCATATTGCGATCGACGCCAGACACGCTTCCAGCATAATGGATGTCGAGGAGCTAACATCGACTCGGACTACTACCTCGTTGTAGCCAATGAAGCACTTCAGGTTTCCAGACCCAAGGCAAACCAGGGAGGCACAACTTCGAACGGATACAATCACAAGAGATCGCCAAATCCTTTTCTGACCGAGTTACAAGTAACCACTCTAGAAGTTCTCTGCCGCCAACACAATGTATCGAAAACCAGTGGCAACATTGCCAAGATGCAATCAGAGAAGCCGCCTTGGATGTGCTGGGTTTCAAACAGCCACTAACAAGCAACTCCTGGTTTGATTAGGAATATCTGCAGGCAAATACAGCCAAACAACAGGCATGCTAAGTGGCGCTGCATAAAAGGACAAGAGATCTATGAGCAGAAGAGGCAAGAGGAACACCGACTTCTCAGAAGGAAAAAGAGAGGGCATGAGAAATGTCCGGTCGAAGATGTTGAGAGGTATAAAGCAGGAATAAAGTTCAAAACTTTTATGACGGAGAGACGAAATTGACAGGTACATAAACCTAGAATCGAAGGCTGCAAAGACGAAAGTGGAAACATCATAGTGGAACAGCAGTCAATGCTGAGGATATGGAAGGATCACTTCTGCAAACTGTATTACTGCGACGACGAACTGAATTCCGCTGTCAGGCAGAATGATGATCCATTCAACATAGACGACGAAAGATAACAATGCCGTCCTCCCGACTTAGACGAAGTTAAGGTTGCCATATCTAAGCTGAAATCTAACAAAGCCACTTCAGCGGATGGCTTAAATGCCGAGCTCTTTAAAGCAGCTTTAGATAAGTTGGTTAGGAGCATGCGCCAACTTATCTGTAAGATATGGTCGGAAGAAAGCATGCCCGATGAATGGAACCTCAGCATTGTTTGCCCGATCCTGAAAAAAGGAGACCCTCTAAACTGCACCAACTATAGTGGAATCAATCTACTTAATATCGCTTATAATATCTTCTCTGCCGTAATTTGTGAACGTCTAAAGCCCATCGCCAACAACCTGATTGGTCCTTATCAGTGTGGTTTTAGACCAGGAAAATCCACAGTGGATCAAATATTCACATTACTCCTGGAAAAAACCCAAGAACACGTTGTCATGCGATTTTTTTAACATCATGCTTAAAAGAATAGTACAGAGCTCACACGTCAACACTAGAGGCACTACCTTTCAGAAGTCTGTCCAATTACTAACATATTATGCTGATGACATTGACATAATCGGAGGAACTCAGCGTGATGTCAATGGGGCTTTTGTGAGGTAGAGGCGGCAAAAATGGGTTGAACGGTTAATGAGGGCAAAACAAAGTACATGATGTCGTCAAGAAAGGACATACAACACCGACGTCTTGGTCAAAATTTCACCATCGACAGACGTAACTTTGAGGTAGTCAAGGACTTCGTCTACCTAGGCTCCGCTGTAAACGCAGAAAACAACACCAGCGCTGAGATCAAACGCAAAATAACTCTTGCTAACCGCTGTTTCTTTGGACTAAGAAAGCAATTGAGTGGTAAAGCCCTCTCTCGAGGGACTAAAGTGGTGCTATATAAGACCTTTATCATCCCCGTCCTGCTATACGGTGCAGTGGCATGGACTATGACAAAAGCGGATGAAAGCACCTTGGGTTGGTTCGAGAGAAAAGTTCTTCGTGTGATCTACGGTCCCGTATGCATCGAAGGGGAGTGGAGGACAAGATGGGACGACGAGCTGTACGGGCTGTACAGCGACGCAGACTTAGCCAGAAGGGTAAAAATATAACGAATAAGATGACTGGGTCACGTAGAGCGCATGGAAACCAATACTCCGGCCCGGAAAGTCTTCGAATCCACACCCACAGGACAGCGCAGTAGAGGAATACCGCGGATCAGGTGGCGCGCACAAGTGAAAGGTGACCTCACCCAACTGGGAGCGCGAAACTGAAGACATCTAGCTAGGGACCGAGTTAGATGGAGAAGTTTGTTGGGTGAGGCCCTATCTGTTGTAACAATTTTCTCAAATTTTTGTTTCGAAGATTCTCTAAGGCTAATTACAATTTGTAAAAATAAGAATTGAAAACTATTGTTGTATCCTGAAAATTTCCTCAGAGTACAACTTTTGTCGACTTTTATTTAAAAACCCTATCAATCTGAATAAAACAAAAAAAAATGTCTTTTCAACTTGATTCAACCAACAACGATTTTTGTTTTATTTCAGATCAAAAATCAATACTCACCGATAGCGACTGGAAGAAACTATGGATGGCTGGCGGTGTCAATCCAGACTCCAAATTAGATAACAATAATCTTGACTCGAGTGACAGTCCGATGTTTGAAGATAGCGAGGTAAGTGTTTTCTAAATAAGAATAAGAACTCTCCTGATGTATCAAGTAGAATACTTTTTCAATGGCATATGACTTGACTTTGTATAGTATATCCTAAGTGTAAGGCTACATATAAAGTCTGTCACAGTCCATCATCCACGTGTCATCAAAATCGTCAGGATTTCCTATATAGGTGTATATATAGTATACATATCCTACTGTTAGTTACTGCTTTTGTTCAATCTCTTTGATTAGGTATGTTTTTTTTTTGCATTTTCATGAGATAAAGGAAAATACTTTTTCTTTTTTATCTATACAAAAGAAGGTACTTTTGACATCAAGTGTTTGTATCTCAATTGTTATGTATAGGGGTGATTTATGTTCTTGATTTATCTGTTGAATATTATTTCTATAGACAAAAGGTAGGGTGAAATGAGTCGAAGGACACTTGTTTGAGGAGCTAGCGTAGCTACATGGCAAGTCTTTTTAGTCTAATACAAGACCAAATCATATTCCGAAACTTAAGGATTTTAAGTATCTTTTAATTGGTTCACTTCTAATTAGTTACACAAAGTTGCTTCCAATGGCGAGTTTCTTTTGATCACTCACTAGAGATTTCAAAACAGATGAAAATTTAATTTTGACAACGGAACACTATATTTTTAAAACAAGGCAACTAAAGGATCGCTTATAAATTAATCGTTCTTAGCTTCTTAGTCGGTTATCTTTGAAGAAACTCAAGAAATGGCATTGAACCGTATTCAACCTTTGAATATATATTTGAATTCAACCTATCATGAAGAGGAACGCTTGGCATGGCATCTTATAATGGACTTCCTAAACAGTTCGTTTCACATGATTTAATTCCTTCGTTACCGTTCCATATCGCTGTCATATTGTTTTCATAGAGCCGTCTTAGTACTCTCAACATTTTATGGGAGATTCCAAGGCAGCTAAGCTTGTAAAAAAGGGCGTCTCTATCGATTCAATCAAAAGCCGCTTTGTCTAGATAGGATCTAGCAATGCAGGTTAGGGTGAAAGTATGATCAACAGTAGTGTATTCTTTCCTGAAGCCTGTCCAGTTCAAAAGTCGGTCAAGATGTTGAGAGGTTTAAAAGCAAAGCAACAAAGATTTTTGTTATGGTGTTGATAAACGATATACCTCGATAGTTACTAGGGTCATTTACGTCACCTTTTTTGAATAAAGGGAAAATGATGGTTTTGCGGAAGCTTTCGGGAATGATACCGTCGTTAAATATATAGTTTAAAGCAGTCGTTAGTTTTTAAAAAAGTTTTCGGTGGCGTTTATGACAAATTCATATGCATCTATGTATTACCTCGATGACTTCTTGCGTAGAAAAATTTTGGTCCAGACTTTCGTTTCTATGTAAGGGGTAGCGTATAACATGGCGTTTGGATTTGTCCTTGAGTTTAGAAGATTTTCGAAGTGATCAGCTAAAACATTCATTTTTATTTCAAAAGGGACTTCGTTTAGGGATCGGGCGAGACTCCAAAAGGACCTGCTGTCCCTAACCTCTGATAATTTTCGTATAAACTGTTGAGTGTAGTTGTGTTGATTTTCCTTACATATCCTTTTATATGCTTTATTTGCTTCCTGATACATCTTTTTCGCAAAGTCTAAATAAGGGGTTCTCAAGAGTCTCAGAAATCCGAATGATTTTTTCCTAGCCTTTTCGCAGTCCGCGTCGAACCAGGAATTTTTCCAATTCTTTCTTATTGTTGATTGAAAGGGATGAGCTGCCTCCGATATGCAATTCATTAGTATATCTGCTCCAAGATTTGAGTTGAGCTAATTGATGTTGATGGGGTCTAATAAGGCATTGAGGTTGTCTTTGTATCTGTTAAGATAAGCATTCTTCCAACAAAGCTTCGGCAAGAGGTTCATGTTAGTTTCACTGGCGGTCGGAATTTCGGAGAGAACACATTTGACGGTCAATGAAAGGTGCTCTGATTAAATCAGTTCTTGTACCTTTAAGTCCTCTACATATTGTAACCATTTCTCTCGGACGAGACCGTAATCGATGGTTGTTTCTTCCGTTCAATAATGTTAGTCCTAACGTCTGGCACATTTCGAAATAAAATGTTTTATCATAAATTTTCATCATGTCTCCTCTAATAAATATTTTAGCATTTGTGTTCTTTGTCAAAACTTGATGTTTTATTTTTAAAAGCTTTCGTCTCCTTTCTCTTGCCGCGACGGGATAATCTCTATGTAGTGATATACAGGTGTTTTTTAAAGCCGTAGCTGATTGGAGGATTCTCCCGACATCATCTTTGTTTTGAAGTTCCACAATAACGTTCTAGATGTTTGTGTTTCTGGATCGAATAGATCACGATGAAGATATAATTCCTTGGTTATTGCATTTAAGTAAATCCATACAAAGTGATTTCGCCTTATCCTCGGCAGACACACCCGGTTCAGTTGGAAAATGGAAAGCGACGTTCTTTTCATTTGACTTTCTTGATAGAAACTTAACTTGTCGCTCGAGAGAGGCACAGAGGGATTCCATTTTAACAAGCTGATTTTGAAGTGAGAGATTGTGCTGTTGAAGAGTGTTTATATCAGCCCCGATCTTTGCCATATCTGCTTTGTTGGGAATATCTTTTAATTATCATCATCAAGCAACGAAGCCATAATGTCGTTCACAACGATTTTTAGATCCATGACTGACATTGAACCTACAGACAACATTATATTTCTGGTTTTGTCAGTAATTTTACGTGGCGGGAAGTTTTCGGGTGAAGTTTTAGATAGATCTCTCTTCGATGTTTTGCTCAGTAAAATTGAGTTATTTGAAGAATTGGTTATACGAGGTGGCGTCCATTGCATAGTTTGCTTATATATAGTTAACAATTGTAGTTTTTGCCTATAATTTGATGACTTTTGATTGAATTTTAACAGACTCACCCTCAGTTATAATTAAAAAAGGGTTTACAATGTGTTATTAACTTTAGATTGAAACTAAAACACTTAAAACTTCGTCTTTTTGCAAGAGCCTACAAAAGTTAGACTCGCTTCAAACACTCACTTACTTATTTCCACTTATGTAAGTTGCATATTGATTAAATTATTTCGATTATTTGGATGTGGATATTTAAAAAAATTTAAACATAAATTTAAATAATTTTACTTGAAAAAAATTTAAGCTAAAAGTATAATTTTCTTTCAAAAAATATTTATGAAAAAATGTTTGATTTCTTAAAAAAAATATCGAAGCATGTCTTCCAATCGAAAAATAATATTTCCATTTTGATTCTAGAATAAATAGAATTGAAATAATTTCAATTAGAGTTCAGTTTTCTCAAAAATGTATTACTTTTGAATTTTGAGAACTCAAATTACATTCAAGTTATTTATAATGAATTTTTATGTTAATTTAATTAATTTTAACATAAAGTTGTGATTTCATTTGATTTCAGTGAAAACTAAAATTCAATTTTAATGAGTTTTTTAAGAACATCAGTTTTGTATTTTATTTAATACAGATTAACTTAAAGCCACTTTGTTAGCCCTCCAACGTCAAAGATCTAACATGTGCAAGAAAATAAAACATTTCCAAAAAATTATAGAAATCTTAAGAATGAGATGAGACATACAAATTAATTTAGGTGATATTTCTTCTAAAGCTAAAGCTCAAATGGTGTTTTCAGCGTTAATACTAAGAGTATAGCATTAGTACAGCAAAGTAAGCAATAGCTTATTAACTGATAAATTATTTAATAGAGGATGTTACTAGAAAATTACTTTTAAATTAGGAATACGAGGTGTGTTCAAAAAGTACCCGGAATTTTTTAAATTCGCGGATCGGATTTTCACTGTTTACTTGTCTGTGATAGCTAAGGTTTGACGTGTTTTTATGAGCTCTTTAAACCATGGAAGAATTGAATAGTCAAAGAATTTCTATTAAATTTTGCATTTTAAATGAAATAAAGTGTAACAATAGTGTGTACGAAGATATTATTGTATGGAGATATTTTTTTGATATACAGCGAATTCGCCTGAAAATTGTTGCGTTATGATATTTAATAAAGTTAAATTCACATATAAACTTAGATGAAAGTTTTACGGGTACCTTCATTTTGAAATCACTCAAAATTTCAGGGAATACTGTGGTTCAGCTCAAAAGCACTTGCTAGCTAAACTTTAGTTACAAAAGTTCTTAATTTTTTTTTAAAAGTCTGATTCTCTTTTACCAATTTACTTATTTTAATTACTTAAACGTCATTTCAGCTTAAAATATTTTTTTTTTAAATTTTCGACAATCCTTTCATCCATTTACTGTGATTTTATAGAACATTGACGTTTAAGTTAAAATTCCATTGAAAATGTAATTAAATTTATCAAACAATTTTACTTTTAACGTGGATATATTAAACGTGTCTAAACCTTATTTTTCTTTTTAAACTCATTAAAGGTTTTCAAAGGTACCTATCAATTAAAGTTTTCTATTAATATTTATCATTCACTTAAAAAGCCTCTTTATGCTTTAACTTTAAATATATTTTTACTTATTATATTTAATTTTAACATTGAAATAAATATATGTATGTAATTATTTATTTATTTATACTTTTTAGATGATGGCACACAACACGACCGTCCAGTTAGGTGGAACAGCCTTTCTTATTTGCAAAGTTTCTGGAGTGGATAGAGTGGGTGTTAATTGGGTTTGTTTAAATAACTGTTTCTATATTATGTTTATATATAAAATATAAATTGCATGATTTTACAAATATTCCACATACAAATACCTTCAAAATCACATATGCCCTTTGTTAATTTCTTTCCTTATTTATTTTTTAATTAATTACACATTTTTTGAGTTGTTATAATATTTTTTCAAAGGTCTTCTGATTTTATTGAACCAAAACTAATGTCTCACAAATTAAATGACAGTTCATAGGGCACGAAAGGAAATCACTGTCAACGTCGTGGATAAAAGGATGATGATGCGAATAAAATGTTGATTGATGGATTTATTTTATATAGTTCAGAAATTAACTAATGCATTTTCATAATAGTTCATTCAAATAACTTATATAACATATTAAAAATGTTAAAAATTTTATGTGAGATACGGAATTGTAGATTGTTCCAACGACAACGATAACAAAAATCTATGATCAAGATGTTGTAAAAAAAAATTAATAATGCTCTTGCCTTTTTGTTAGCTTCATTTTAGCATTTTTACAGTCCCTTGGATAAGGGGATCATTTTAAATCACGGAAATCGTCCCACTATGTCTCGCAACAAAAAGCCAAATTTAAAACGAGGGAAATCTATATAAGTTAAATGGATAACACGATTAGGGTTGAAGCTTCTTCTCCCCTACAAAAATTGTTCATGTCCGTGATAACCTCAGATAATATCATTGTTAGGGTCATATATCAATTGATTAGCATTATTGTTATCCGAAAAGCTGCATCCAGAAATGTTTTAGTCTTCTTAACTGTGACTGCATATTGTTCAACATTTTCGTTGTGAACTTATAAGATTTTAAGGAATATTCGTGTTAATCGAATCAGGTCAAAACACCAAAAAAGGATTAGGTACTCTTACTATGGTGGGCTATATGGGTTTGTCTAAAACAGTTGGATAAACAATATTTTTAGTTTTTCCATTTTGAGCATGAATTAATAAACTCTGGAACAGGCAACATAGTTGGCCATGTCATAAACATGATTCTTCCAAATTGACTCCACAAACGTGAAGTGTTTGCCCTTGGGCCTTATTTATGAACACCGCAAATGATAAACTACAGGATACTGTAATCTTTAGAATTCAAATGGCATATCAGTTGGAATCAGAGGGATACTTGGTATCAAACACACTTCTCCTTTTGATTTACCAGTTGAGATTGTAGCTTCAATCAAATTTGGCAATAACTTTTTCAATACCAGTCTGGTGCCATTACACAGTTTTGGTGGATTAATGTTAAGCAATAAAATAATAAAAGAACCAATTATCAGATTCCAGCAATGCGGTATTATACCACACCTGGCAGTTTCGATTGAATTTGAAAATTAGTGGCATTGATATGAATGTTGTTTGGTGCTAAAATGGTGTGTTCTCTCAACCAATCTTGATTTCTGTAATTCTGAAAAATATTCGGAAAAACACTTTTAATCATTTCATCTATAGATTGCACAATTGTACAAACATTTTTCGGTGAATTGGATAAAGTGATAAATCCGTTGGTACTATCAATTGGTATTTTGCCATCACCAATTTCTAAGAATTGTTATAATAACTCACGGTCTGTTACATCATTATGTACGTGAATACGCATATTAATGTTCAGAGTCAATTTTCGTACATATCTTCAAATAACCAGATCTTTTTGGGAAGATATGACATTCTTGGAGGATGTGTCAATCCATTTTTACACAAATGGGTCAAAAACAAAAGAATGAATCTACAAACTCTATAATAGTCCATAACTGTCGATCATCTCTAATGGAGATGGCACAATAGTTTAATATTCACCTTTGCTGGGTGCCACGCCATAGAGACATTCTAGAAAACTGTAAGGCATATGAACTCACAGGAACGGTACAGTACAGCCCATCCTACCACGTTTGGCAAGTACTGGCATACCAATCGCTACTTGTAAACTGTTGCTAATGCAAGTCTCTGTGAGGAGGTCAGGCACCAGGTGATACAACATCACCACGTGTCAAGTCACAAAAAACATCTGGCCAACACTGGATTTATAACGTTCAAGGTGCTTGCTTTCTCTAAACAGATCCCAAAGAAGCTCGATAATAGGTGTCATAACCAGACACTGTCTAATAGGAAAGCACGCTACGAGACTAGGCGTATTCTCAAATGACTTATGCAGAAGCTGTATGGGCAAGGAAGAGGAAGAAACGGTTCCTCATCTTCTCTGCACATGCCCTGCTCTGGCTCGAAAACGCAAGAATAACCTAGGAGAATTCTTTTTTAACGCTCTAAACGATCTAAATCTTATCGTTATAATCAGCCTCTTACGTTTCGTAAGAGACGCAAGCTGGTTCCATTGAGCTTAGGAGGAAGCCTCAAGATTCATGTGGTATCACAATGGGCCATTAAGCTGGCCTAAGTGTGTCGGTTTCCATCTTGGACAACCACTATACCCTAACCTCCAAATAACTGATGACTTCAAACAGGCCTTTATTTCATGTGTAGGAGTTGATCGAGGAATGACAGGCAATGTTTGACGAAAGTCGTCTGACAGCAATATCAGAACACCACCAAAACAGTTGTTGACTACCGCGTAAATCTTGCATTATTCGATTAAATCCTTCTATTGATTTTTTATTCAAATGGGGTGGCGCAACAGTCCGTTGTGAACTAGTGCCTAGTGACTTACAACACTCAACCATTCCTGTGTGCGAGTACTGTTGTCAGGAATGGAAGGGACCTACAATTTTAGGCGGAATCCGAACGGCTAGTTTGAGAAAGCACTTTTTCATGACAAGAATTACTCTTGAAGGATTTGTCAATTCCTCGCAAGAGGTGGCACAGGCAGGGATTGAACCCAAGACCCCTTGCATGACTGTCCAACGCAATAACCATCATGCCACGGGTACTGCAAATAAAATAATTGATTTTAATTGCAGAAGTTTTGCCATAGCAGAGTGTGCGGTACAACCACCTTCTAAACATGTAGCAGCAATTCCTGAAGATGCAAATGCCAATTCAGTTTTGTGTTCCGATCGAATAGTCGCTAAATTAAATAATACAACGAAAGTTTTGCCTGTAGCACCAGGTGCATCCAAGAAATATAATCTACCTGTATTATTTGAAACGGCTTGCATGATTGTGTCAATTTGGTTATATGCGATTGTACAAATAAACGTAAATCATAAGAACTGAACTAAAGCTTCGTTATACATTTCCAAGGTTATCAACAAATCGGGATTTCTTTAAGAATTAGTAAAAATTTTGTGTGTATGGGAGTATAGAAAGATGTTGATTGTACACCTTTTTCAAGACTTTTTTTTAATTTTCTCTACGTACAAAGCTTTCCTGGACTTTCACAAATATTTCAAGACCAAAATAAGGCAAATCAGTGAAGGCATTGTTAAGTTATAATATTACAACGAAAAGTGGCATTGATTTGTATATATATAGATTATTAACTTCCCATAGGAAGTAATTGTAATGGGTCCGATATGTCAAATTTAAAATGTTGATATCGCTCGACGTTTAAAAGTCCCTAGAGTTGAAATAAAAGCTCCTGTTCGTGCGTGTGTACGTATGTTCGTACGTTCGCGACGTTATTTGCGTTGTCCATAGCTCAAGCGCAAGAAGAAATATCGACTTCAAATAAATATTGTTATACAGATAATAACGCAAAAAGATGCAGAAAGGCCTCTCAAGAAAATTGCGTTGGCGGTTGTTTTTACCATAGCAGTTTAAAAAAAGGTGAATATTTTGATTAACCCTTAATATCTTACGAAGCAAAAACGCTGGAGACTTGAATTAAATTTTATATAATATATTGTAACGTGATATCAAAGAAGTATATTTTTTGAAAAAATCCATTTAACGGTTTTTTTATAAATCAAAAAAACTGAAAAACAAATTTGTCACCTCGGAAATTTGTCGAATACAAAATGATTTTATCCCCAAAACAATTTTGTGCAACGAAAAATAACGTTTTTAACATCTGGTAAAATTTTGAGAAAAATCGAATTGACTGTTTTCCTAAAAAAAAATAAAAACCTAAAAACAAAACATTACTCAAAGTTGGTAAAATATGATTTTCGACTTAAATATGTTTTTAAAAATTTGAGATATTGGCTGTATACTGCTTTTATCTTTAAGTACGCAAATTTGGTAAAAATTGATGTTCGGTTCTTGATATCGTTGTTTCGACCAATTAAAACTGTTTGATACTACAATTAATTCTAAGTCTATAATGTTAATGTTAAATGAGCTAAATTGAAAAAAAAAGTTCAAATAGGCCTGAGTATACCGTGCTTAATATTTCCTCAGAAAAATTGACCATTATCACCATCAACATTTTTTTTTTATTTTTCTTAAAACGAAATATGGGTCTACTTATATATTTTTTGCTATACAGATTTTTTAAGAAATAAATATTCACACAAATTATTTGCTTATAGAGAAACAATAATAAGTCATTTAGTACAATTGCTTAGGCACAATATTCGAAGAATTGATACTTCCGAAATTTGACACTTTTTAAAACCGTTGTTAATTCTAAATGCTTTCTCGTAGAAAAAAGTTAAGTTAAGCTATTTTATTGTTGATCTATAAGTTCAAAAATTATAACCCAAATTTTCGACAAAAATAAAGCTTGAAAACTTGTATGTTCAAGTATGATTTTTAGTTGACTTATTGTCAAATGTTAAAAGCGATGTTCAAATTATCATAAAAAAGCCACATTTGATTATTTTGATATTTTGACTATTAACATTATTCATAGTATTATTTAGTTGACATCTAAAAACAAGATGTACACAGCTACAAAATCGAAATCCCTTTTGAAGAAGACAAAAATATGGCTGTTAGTATTTTAAAGAGCAAATTAATCTTCTAAGTCTTCAAGCATGTACAACCTTAAAGCAAACGAGATCAGATTATTCCCCTTTTTGTTACCCATTTGCTTTTTAATCTTATTCTTACTAATCTTACAGACCTTCCTTTTTTTCATAATCAGACTGAAAGAAGTATGAAAATATTACAAACTCTTGCAATACGTTAAACTTTAATCTGCAAAAAAAAGTCGAACTAAAATCAATCCCTCTGTTTTTCTTCTTTGAGTTCATCTCTTTAATCAATGGAAAGTTAAATTCCATTTGAATTATACATTCTGACTCTTTCCATTCATAGTCAAAATATGAGCACACCTACCTATAAAACAAACTTCAAAATTCTTTTCAAGTTCTTTTTAAGAGGCTCAAATTTCATACCTCTTCAGCTTGAGTTAGCTTCTAATCAAAAATGTCTAATCCCAGCCCTCTACATGAAGTCCTTAACAACTAAAGGCAGGTAGCCTTTGAATATAAAAACAAAAACCGTATGGACTGCCAAAATAACGAGAACGAAAAGTTAAAGAAAAAAAAAGAAAACAACTAAATGAATAAAACAAAGAAAACCATAGAAACTGTGCCAGCATTCAAATGGAACAAGGACATGTGCATAACAAGAAGAAATGACTGCAAAATGACGGGATTCATGTATAACAACGTACATAAATATATATGTATACGTCGTCGTAGGTATATATGTTAAAGGTGTAGTGTATAGTGTGTGATAAAGTTCTTATAGGATCCTTATAGATATTTCTTGAAGCTGGCTCACGTGAATTTCACAATCCGCACTCTGTAGATATTCTTCTATACATAAACATGGATAAGCTTTTTATACCCATTCGTGTTTTATGTTCCTCGCAGAGTTTTCGCTTTTTCCAGGTTTTATTATATCTACTATACTTCTTGTTGTATACCTGTAGCTAAGGGTATGTTGGCGTATAATATTTTTGTCATATTTTTTACTTGTTCACTCCTTCTTTGTAAGCACATTACATCCCCTTTATGGAACATGGAAGAGTTTTGTCCTTTAAAGAAAAAACTTTGGTATCCCTCTGATGGCTTAAGGATACGAGAAAAACATCTTGATTGACTAACGTCATATTAAGTTGGTAAGAGAAAAAAATTGTAGCTTCTAAAAAAATAAATGAATAAAAAGTCCTTGCTGAAAAATATCTTATATCTATTTATACCCTCTCCCTTTTCACTTTAGAAAAAAAAAAAAGAGTTTATAAAAATTATTTTCCGGAAAATATCTTTAAATTTAAATTGCGAAAAACTCCCTTTCCGGTTAGTTTAGTTTTTTTTCGATTTTATTTAGATAACTCTCGTAACCCTGAAGCTTAGCAAACCCTGAACCTTAACTAACTACTCATACTCGAAAAATGTATGGTATAATGAACTTTCTTAAAGTAATGATTTGTCATTCCGGTTGAGTTGGGTTGGTTAAAAGGGAACACAATTATAGAGTTATTGATTTCAAGTTCAAAGTTGCAGAAGACTTCTTCTTAAAGATTTTATAACGTAAATTAATTTAAAGAATACTAACAAATACCAAAAGCATATCTTATATTCATTTAAGGAAAAGTTGTTGCTTTGTAAGTTAGTTTTGTAATTAATTATATTTTGTTGTTTGATGGAGTAACCCGCTTAAGAGAAACGCAATTTTTCCGTTGCAATAATCGTATGTACTAGATTTAATTTGAATTTAAACTGAATCTTAAAATATACAATTTGACTCAAAATACTAAACAAACATGAATTTTAATTGACAATTCTTATTATCCAAGAAATATTAGTATTCGAAAAAAATTAAGAAATGTTAAAAAGATTGCTTAATGTGCATTGCACATCATAGTTTTCTCTTAAGGTGGTTTGATAATATACTAATCAAAAGAAGTTAATATAGATAAATATGCTTTTACAAATTATCTAAATTATTTTATATTTGAAGATCATTCATTCTCAATCGCTAAAAACAGAAAATTTGTATATTTAGAAATTGAAAACGTTCCATTGCCATTGAGATTGTGATAGAACCAGAATCTTGTGTCAATAAGGGTAGGAATTACTTACTTACTTATTTACTTAAGGTGGCGCTACAGTCCTGTGTGAACTAGGGCCTCAACCAACAAACTTCTATATCTTGCTCGGTCCCTAGTTAGATGTCTCCAGTTGGGTGAGGTCATCTTCCACTTGAACTCGGTCTTCCTCTACTGAGCTGTCCTGTGAATGTAGATTTAAAGACTTTCTGGACTGGAGCATTGGTTTCCATCCGCTTTACGTGACCCTTCTGTCTAAGTCTACGTCGTTGTACAGCCCATACAGCTCGTCGTTCTATCTTCTCCTCCACTCCCCTTCGATGCGTATGGGACCGTAGATCACACGAAGAACTTTTCTCTCGAAGCGACCCAAGCTGCATTCATCCGATTTTGTCATAGTCCACCGTATAGAAGGACGGGGATGATAAGGGTCTTATAAAGCAATACTTAAGCCCCTCGAGAGAGACGATTTTACCACTCAATTGCTTTCTTAGACCAAAGACACAGCGGTTAGCAAGAGTTATTCTTCGTTTGATCTCAGTGCTGGTGTTGTTTTCTGTGTTTACAGCGGAGCCTAGGTAGACGAAATCCTTGACTACCTCAAAATTACGTCTGTCGATGGTGACGTTTTGACCAAGACGTCGGTGTTCAATATGTCCTTTCTTGACGACACAGCATGTACTTTGTTTTGCCCTCATTAACCGTTAAACTCATTTTTGCCGCCTATGCCTCAATACTCACAAAACCCCCATTGACATCACGATGAGTTCTTCTAATTATGTCAATGTCATCAGCATATGCCAGTAATTGGACAGACTTTTGAAAGATAGTGCCTCTAGTGTTGACGTGTGAGCTCTGCACTATTCTTTCAAGCACGATTTAAAAAAATCACATGACAGCGCATCACCTTGTATAAAACCTTTTTTGACATCGAAAGGTTCTGTTAAGTTGTTTCCAACCTTTATGGAGCACTTTCGTCTTTGCAGCTTTTGGTTCTAGGTTTATGTACCTGTGAATTTCGTTTCACCTGTTTATAAAAGTTTTGAACTTCATTCCTGCTCTTAAACCTCTCAACATCTTCGACCGCACGCTTCTCATGTCCCCTTTTTTTCCTTCTGAGAAGTCGGTATTCCTCTCGCCTCTTCTGCTCATAGAGCTCTCGTCCTTTTATGCAGTGCCGCTTTGCGTACCTGTTGTTTGGCCGCATTTGACTGCCAACTTTCCTTATCAAACCAGGGGTTTCTTTTTGGTGGCTACTTGAAACCCAACATATCAGAGGCGGCATCTCTAATTACATCTTGGCAATGTTTCCACTGGTTTTTGGTTCATTGTTTAGGTGGCAGAGAAATTCGAGAGAGGTTACTTGTAACTCGGTCGGAAAAGGATTTGGCGATCTCTTGCGATTATAGCCGTTCGACGTTGTTCCTTCTCCCAGCACCTTCCTGTTTTGCCTTGGGTCTGGAAATCCGAAGTGCTATCTTGGCTAAAACGAGGAAGTAGTCCGAGTCGATTTTAGGTCCTCGGAAAGTTCGTACATCCATGATGCTGAAATCGTGTCTGGCGTCGATCGCAATATGGTCAATCTGGTTGACGGTAGATTGATCTGGAAAACTACAAGTTTCTTATTGGATGTTGAGGTGTGGAAAACGCATACTGTCTACCATGACGTTTTGCCCCGCAGCAAAATCTATGAGTCCGAATCCGTTGTCGGAAGTGTTGTCGTGCAAGCTGTTCTTCCCGACTATTCCAAAAAAGATGTCTTCCCTTTCAAATAAGCGCTGTTGGTTTTCGTGGTAGCAGTCACCATAGTAAATATCTCAGTTTTTCATCATCTTTTTGCCCGGCCCATCCCAGCGTATTTCCTGGATGGCGGTGATATCTGCTTTATTGCGGTCTAGGGCTTCCTTACATTCCACGTGCATATCCGAAGTTCGTTGTCCTTAATTCGTTTGCGTTCGTTGTCAACAGTAAATCCGTCCGTATCCGAGGCTTGTTTGTGCTTCGCAACTATGAAAGCTTTTACGTGGCCAGGAAGTCACCCCGACGGCACAACCCCTTACCTGGAGGGCCAGATCCTAAGTATAACTCCAAGGATGGGAAGCCGGATAAAACCGCTCCTTATAGGCCTGGGCTTCGAATAAGTCGAAGAAGCCCTATAAGGTGTTCACTAAGTAGTTCAACCTTACTGGAACTGTAGACGCCACCGTTGATTCTATCTCGAGAATTCGTCCGCTACCGCCTGGATAAGGAGAGGTGCCTTAGTGGAAACACCTCTCCTTACCTCTCTCGTTTGCTGCCCCCAACAACTTTCCACTGAGGTTGGAACCCAATCTCCAGTTGAGGTACTAGGCATCCGATGTTCACCACGGGGAGGTGACAGTAGGATTTTATAGATTTTTCTCAAAATAATTTGGCTATATTTTACTTGGTTAAAATGTTATATAACCTACTATTAAAAAACACAGTATCTCACTTCTCTTAATTGCAAAAAGTTTAATTTTTGAAAAAAATTATGTGTTAGCGACAAAAAAACCAAATATATCGTCTTCAGCAAATTTAATACACCTCTTAACATTATCTACCAATACTCAACTATGGAACAATTTAGTCAGTTTAAATATCTTGAACTTTGGGTGGACTCATCGAATTCGAATTCGAGTTCGTAGTAACTTACCTGAAGGCCTAAAAAAATGTTTTCAACATTTGCAGCTGTAAAATATTGACAGAAATAAAAATAGGCCATATAAACGAAAATATGAACCTAATCAGTGCTCTGGAGTGACTTAATTTAACATTTTCAATGTGATTTAGTTTTTAGTAATAGCCGAGTTTTTATTTGTTAAAAGATTATTGATTTATAAGTGAATACTTTTTATTTATTTTACGACGATATCTTCATTCCTGAGGTGTGATCGACGAAAGAAGGTCGAAATTTTCAATCAGACAATTTGGATCTATTACAATTATTTCCTCTGGGAAGTTCAAAATTTAGTAAGATTTCCAGTTCCACAGTTTTTTTTTCCAATAATGGTATCCTTCCAAAACTTAGTCAATATAGACACCTGAGTCATTTTCAAATAACTTTGGTTAAATTAAGTCATTATTTCATGAAAGCTAAACATAAAATAGAGCCAAGTCATATAAACTTGAAATTTAATCATTTTACTAAACAAAGCAAATATCGTCAATTTTTCATTGCTTTGAACGTTTTGGACACCTTCTTGTTATCAATATTTTTATATGTGTAGCAAGTAGCTTAACATGAAATACAAGGATACTAAACTTTTAATAGGTATATTTATCTAAAAACTAAAAACACACTTAACAAGCACTTTTCTAAATATTTTTATACCCATACTTCTATATACATAAAGTAAAGGTTTAGCACATAAAAGTTTATAAATTTAAACTAAGAGTTTCTTGTTTTTTCTTCTCTAATATAAGACCACCTAAAGTAGTTTCACTATTCTATCGATAGAGTAAAATTTTAATTAAAATGTCCAATGTAACCAAAGAACTATTTTTGTCTACACATTATGTGCTTTATGTGAAAATAGTTCATCGATACTTAGTTTAAACCCTTTTCTATACAAAGTGAAAATTGAAATATTCGTACTACCTATGTATATTATATACACTGAAAATACATGTGTCTACACATACCAAAAAAGGTGGAAGAAAAGTGAAGACAATGCAGTCAAAACTCAAGTATACATCTTCATGAACGAACATTATTGCTGTGCTGGCTACTGGTGAGAATCCCAGAAGCTTAGAAACTTTGTCACAGACCATACCTTTAAGAGTGATATATTTAAAGGTATGAATGTAACTTGGTAACTAGCGCTAAGACGAAGAGAACTACGACTTCGTCGACAGCCAAAAACAGATAACCCAGGCCACATCACCGTACCAAAGAAATACAACGATGACAATGAAATGGTTTTGGATATTTTGCCAAAAAGGACATTTCATATATTTCTAAAAAGACACAGTCTCTTGCTCCTTCATGGCAAAACCATTATGAATTGAAGTGTGTGTAGTGTATACAAGAAAGAGGGGCGAATCGATCCAAGTACACCCCCAGATAAAAGACTTACACGGCAATTTTTGTTGAATTTTAATATACGAATGTATTTTGTACGGATGCATATGCATATAGCATATAAAGTGTATCAAATGGTACCTAGCTATATCGCCTGTCCAAAATTTCCCAAATGAATTTAAACATACATAGTAACACCATGTTGCAGACAGGATAGACGAGTATCTTTAAACCTGTCTCCTCTACTCTACTCAACTCGAAACCTCTACAAATATTGCCATTGCTTTACAAGGACATTTGTGTTATACCAGAAGCTTTGCCAGAGTTTGCATGTGACATAGGACACGAAAGACGTTTGACTACGTACACGAGTGTATATGTAAAATTAGGAGGACTTTCCTTTTGCTATCGACATTTTTGTGAAGTTATCTTTTTCGTTCTTGCTCGGCAATATGCTAGGCATGTCCTGACATAACACGCACGCACCGCGCATTTGTTTCGAGATCCTATCGAAGTTCTTTGAATGGTCAAAAATAATGCAGCAAAAACCATTAGGGCAGGACGAACAGACTTGTCTGGATGTCTGCCTTCTTCTGAAGGCTGCCACTTGAACTTTATGTTCATAAATTACATTTTTTTACAGAGACAAAATCGTGCGGTAAGAACTTCCCAATTGTCACAAGTTCGTCCTCGAAAAGTGAACAAAAATTCTACAAAAGATTTAATGTTATTGTTATATCTTTGACGTGGTTATAGCTATGAGATTGTAGATTATTTTTTATATGTATGTGTGATGTTAGACTTCGATGGCGGATGGCTTCTAGTTTGGGAGATAAAAAAAAAACTTGAAGTCGATCAAAAACAAAAGTAAGAAGAAAATGAAAGAAAATTATTTATTTGTGTAGCTGGACACCTATTGTTAAATTTATAGAGAAAGTAAGGACATCAAGAAATACAATGGTAGGTATACTCAAGTCAATTGGTTTTCTAGACATCATGCAATTTTTTTTGTTTTATCGAAGAAAAATGGACTCTAGACTCTTTTTAATCTAGAAGACAAGATAAAATGAACAAAAAGAAATCGTAAATTATTTTTGGGCGTAATAGATTTTTATATACAAGACAACCATACAACTTATAAAATAATTCTAAAAACAAGGCCCAAATACGTTAACAGCAATTTTCAAAAAGAGACTTCATTGGTATGAGTTTTTTCTTACAGATAAATTAATGGAAAAATAATGGATAGATATCAGAAAAATGGAAGCAATGGCTTCGGTTGCAGCACCATTTTTCTTTCCTTTAATTGTCTATGACCGATTTCAAGCAGTATGTTCTCCATGTCTCCTTTTAATTTGCCCAACAAAATAAATTTAATAGAATAAAATGACAAGTTCTCAGGGATAAATCATGATCCTTTCTTTGATTAAGTCAAGAAACTTTTCAACAATCAGTCAAAAATGCACGTAATCACTAATGATGATTATTTGATGAAAGTATTGATAATTTTGATCGATTAAAAGGGCCCAATCGGTGAAGATACGATGTTTTAGGTGATAAACTGGTTGGATTTCTAAGGTAACTTAACATCAAAAACCTATTGGAAAATACGGTGTAGTAACATTTTGAAACTATTTGTTAAAAACATTGACGATAAATAAAATAAACCTGGGTTTTCGCAAAGACTACGGGCTATATTCTTAGATTGCCTTAAGCAACGCACACATACGATGTCATATCATTAACTTCAAATTTGTCTCCTGGCCGAGAAGGTGCTTCACTACATTTGACTATTTACAATTACGTCATTATTCAATTCTAAACATTCCAAAATTTTGTTAGTTTTATGAGATGTGACTTGAATAAGTTCATAATTTTTTATTGAATTTTTACAAATAAAGCGTGTTTCGTTCCATATAAAATAATGACGTAGTTGTTAATAGGCCAATGCCTAAAATATCAGCTTTAAATGTGACGTCTGTTTAAATAGCAGACTATTTAGAATTAAACCTTTAATTTTTACCAAGCAAAGAAGTCAGTTCACAAAAATGTATGTATGTATCTTAAAGACGTGCATTTAATCAAAAATGTCATTCTTCTTATAAATAATCTCAAATAAGGATAGCATTAAGACGAAAAAATTTGCTATTTTTGGATTAGTGGTATGAACATTTAAAAAATGTAGCACTCCTTTTGGTCTAGGTTCGTCTGGTCAAAGTTTACTTACATTTTTTGACAATACTTTGAAACTATTTAACTCGAAAGGAATCATAAAACCGATGACCAAAGCATGCACTCTAATTTCGATCTACATCTAAGAAGATTTGTTGATAGTATCATCTTATCTCACTTCCACCGACCAGCCCGAAGCTTTTAACACACCGTTTTCCCCAAATGAATAACTTGGTCCATGGATTCCTTGTTCCTGTCACTATATTTAAGCTCTGATATAATTTGGGAAAAAGTTGTAAATAACAATACTAGTGGTAGCCAAACTTTGAATGCTTCATTTGTAAACCATTTTTATAATAAGGTTGAATTTTTGTAAAACAAAAAACAACATTTACTAACAGGTGAAAAAATTCAGTCACAAAATTTTTTAAACGGAGGTTTTTTATTAACTAGGAAGTTATTGTAATGGGTCCGATTTGTCAAATTGAAAATTTTTCAAGGCTCCTAGAGTCGAAATAAAAGATTTTTAGAAAGATGTCTGTGCGTGCGTGTGTACGTACGTTTGCGACGTTTTCTCGTCGTCCATAGCTCAAGAACCAGAAGAAATAGACGAAGTCCTTCACAACCTCAAAGTTACGTGTGTCGATGGTGACGTTTTGACCAAGACGTCGGTATTGTATGTCCTTTCTAGACGACAGCATGTACTTTGTTTTGCCCTCACTAACCGTTAAACCCATTTTTGCCCCCTCTGCCTCAATACTCACAAAAGCCCCATTGACATCACGCTGAGGTCTCTCGATTATGTCAATGTCATTAGCATATGCCAGTAACTGGAGAGACTTTTTTCAAGCACGATGTTAAAAAAATCACATGACAGGCATCACCTTGTCTAAAACCTTTTTTGACATCGAAAAGTTCTGTTAAGTTGTTTCCAACCTTTATGGAGCAGCGTGAATTCTCTATGATCATCCTGCAGAAATGGACTAGTTTGGCAAGGATGCCAAAACTAGACATGGCTCTATACAGCTCGTCCCTGTAGATGCTGTCATATGCGGCCTTGATAGTGGGTGTCGATTTGGTATTCTAATTCCTGATTGGCCTTACACGTTCACATATTACGGCAGAGAAGATTTTATAGGCGATTTAAGCAGACTGATTCCTCTACAGTTGGTGGACTTTAGGAGGTCTCCTTTTTTCAGAATCGGGCAAACAATTCCATTCATGGGGCATACTTTCTTCCGACCATATCTTACAGATAAATTGGTGCATGCTCCCAACCAATTTATCTCCAGCTGCTTTAAAGAGCTCGGCATTTAAGCCATCTGCTCCAGCGGCTTTATTAGACTTCAGCTTAGATAATATGGCAATCTTTACATCATCTAAGTCGGGAGGACAAGATTGTTGGCTTTCGTAGTCTATGTTGAATAGATCATAATGTCTGAGAGCGGAATTGGGTTCGTCGTCGCCGTTATACAGTCTGCAGAAGTGATCCTTTCATATCCTCAGAAGTGATCCTTTCATATCCTCAGCATTGACCTTCGGTTCTAGGTTTATGTACCTGTGAATTTCGTTTCATCTGTTCATAAAACTTTCGAACCTCATTCCTGCTTTTAAACCTCTGAACATCTTCGACCGTACGCTTCCCATGTCCCCTTTTTTCCTTCTGAGAAGTCAGTGTTCCTCTCACCTCTTCTGCTTATAGAGCTCTCGTCCTTTAATGCAGCGTCGCTTTGCGTGCCTGTTGTTTGGCTGAATTTGCTTGCCGACATTCCTCATCAAACCAGAGGGGTTCCTTGTTGGTGGCTGTTTGAAACCCAGCACATCAGAGGCGACTTCTCTGATTGCATCTTGGCAATGTTGCCACTGGTTTTCGACATATTGTGTTGGCGGCAGAGAACTCCTAGAGAGGGTACTTGTAACTCGGTCGGAAAAGGATTTTCCCGTTCGACGTTGTACCTTCTCCCAGCAACTCCCTGTTTTGCCTTGGGTCTAGAAACCCGAAGTGCTACCTTGGGTACAACGAGGCTGTGGTCCGAGTCGATGTTATCTCCTCGGAAAGTTCAGACATCCATTATGCTGGAAGCGTGTCTGGCGTCGATCGCAATATGGTCAATCTGGTTGACGGTAGATTGATCTGGAGAACTCCAAGTTTCTTTGTGTATGTTTAGGTGTGGAAAACGCGTACTGGCTACCATGACGTTTCGCCCCGCAGCAAAATCTATGAACCTAATTCCGTTGTCGGAAGTGTGACAATAAATCTTTGGTGTTGTCATCTTTTTCTTCTGTGGGGCGTGTGCTCATATCAAGCTTATGTTGCCGAATAAAGCTTTGATGCGAATGGTCATGAGGTGCTCGTTGATACAACTTTAGCTCAAGACTCCTTGCCTAAGTCTGGCTACAATGGCAAAGCCGCATCCAAATAAGCGCTGTTGGTTTTCGCTGCAGCAGTCATTATGGTTATTGTGGAAGTTTTTTATTCTCTTTTTGACCGGCCCATCCCATTGTATTTCCTGGATGGCGGTGGGTCTACTTTATAGCAGTCTAGGCCCTACGCTTAATCTTCGGCTGCAAGTGGTCCGTTAAGGGAACTAACATTCCACGTGCATATCCGAAGTTCGTTGTCCTTAATTCGTTTGCGTAGGTTGTCAACAGTAAATCCGTCCGTATCCGAGGCTTGTTGGTGCTTCGCAACTGTGAAGCTTTTACGTGGCCAGGAAGTCACCCCAACGGCACAACCCCCAACATGGTGGAAGTAAGAGCTGATCATTGAAACTAAAACAACAATCACCTCTTGATAATAATTTCATCATTATAAAAATTAATAATTAACTAAAAAAAAAAAGTTCTGGGGTAAATGTTGTATATTTTTTTTTAGTATACAAAACCAACAATTGATCAGTTTCTTTTTGACACCAAACATTAAAAATTTGACTCCCTAAATCACTTTTTCTTTTTTCTCAATGCGACAAAATGACTCTAACATAATCGCTATGAAGCTTCTCTATCAATCTATCAGTTTCAATCAAAGGTCAAACGAGTTTTTGGTATCCAAACGGCGCACTACAGCGCTAATTGGATCTCAGGCTAGGTTGCCTTGAGATCGCCATTTCTACCTACCTACCCTAATCACTTTTAAATCTCGAAACAAAATGTTCAATGATGGAAAGCAACAATAGCTTAAATGTAGGCATTTTTCGCTTTCACTAGAAAACCCTTATAATTCGGGATACCAAATGCAGACTCAAATCACCATATTCCGTTTGTACCCTGTGTCTCTTAAATATATCTCCCTTAAAAAATACTTCATATCTTCCAAATATCAATGATTTAATATATTGACGAGTTTTATATTCAATTTAACTCAAAAATCTCAATGATTTAAAATATTGACGAGTAATATATTCAAATAACGAAAACATGTTGCTATGTAATATTCAAATTGAATTTGAAAAAGAATATATTTTCTGCTATGCCTATAATCATAAACATGTATACAAAAAATTTGATTAAAATACCTTCACTTTCCTGTTGAGTTCTTTGGGAATCACTCTAAGAAGAATCACTTCTTTTATATGTATATGGCCACTTTATTAGGTTTTTATTCTGTTTTATTTCTTTTTGCAATATCCTGTACTCATACATACCCACTTGAACACATACCCGAAGGTCATCCTTCAATCCGCACCATCCTTACATTTTTACGTTTTTTTTATTCCCATAAACAATTTATTTACATTATGTATGTAGAGTACATGCATATATGTATGTATATGTATATAAACTTAAATTGCTGACTTTTAATCTCATATCTTTATCTGCCTTTGTGTCTATTTTTGCAGAATCAAATATCCTGGATTCGAAGAAGAGATTGGCATATATTATCATCAGGAGCCCAACTTTACACAAACGATGAGAGATTTGCAATACTGCATGCGCCGGGCTCCAATACGTGGACCCTGCAAATAAAGTTTGTTCAGAGGAGGGATCACGGCATGTATGAATGTCAGGTGAGTGCAGTATAACAGCAACAACCAGAACAGCAGGTAGGAAGGCAGCAGCACCACCAATGATGCTGCAGTCCTCTCATACAATCCTCAGTGATGTTCGTCATCAAATATTCATGTTTTAGCTTTTGAATCTCTGATCTGATGGGGATGGATATGGATATGGAAAGGGCTTTGTTGCTTGAGGGTGGTATTGATGGTATATTGTACGGTGGTTGGTATATCTTTGTATACTATACAGAATTTTGATGTTTCTGTAAGACCTCTTCTCAAGTCAGAGGCTGCAGTATTATGATGGAAATCTGCTTTCAAAAATCCAGCACACAGGGCTGTTTGATTTTTGTTCTAAAGGTATATAG
Source organism: Eupeodes corollae (assembly GCF_945859685.1). Taxonomy (NCBI): domain Eukaryota; kingdom Metazoa; phylum Arthropoda; class Insecta; order Diptera; family Syrphidae; genus Eupeodes; species Eupeodes corollae. The sequence continues at coordinate 40,306,646 of NC_079149.1, forward strand.
GATTCCTTTTTCACAATTGTTCTTCTATTCTATACTTTCAATGTGGATTCAACTCACGCTGCTCCTTCCTCCCTCAATCCATCCATCGTCAACAAACAGAAAGTCTTCAAACCCATCAATACTCCCAGTTCAAGTCATACATATATTCACCCCTTGGCTTTGGAGTTCAGTTTTTGAATAATTTATTTGCATATTTTCGGAGAAATTGAATTGAATTTCCATACATTTATTAACATTACGATTTACGAGAGTGACATTTTTGAGTGTTACGGAAGAAGAGAGACTGATATTTCGTTCCAAAAACACAAGTACATAGTATTTGGAAGTATTCCATGCTCCTTGATGGGTCTGGGTTTTATGGTGGTAGGCATTTTTGTTTTAACACTTCCCTTAAGATGAGATCGCTTTAATGAGAGAGAACTCATCTAATATATTCAAGAACATCGAAACTTTGCAATTAATTTATTTTGAAAACATGAATTCAAATAACTCTTCAAATTATTTATTCTTAATTAAAGATGGAAGAAGTTTTTGCAGGTTAAATTTAAATTACCGACAATTTAGCGTAACATTTGAACTTTTTGAGAAGGTGTCTGAATTGCCAGTTCTTAGAATGCACAATAATACGAATTTGTACTCGAATATTCTTTAATAATTTCAAGGGTAGGAATTTACAAGAAAGCCAGCCTTCTCCTCTAGAAAAATGTCTGCTAACTTAAGTGAACAATCTAATATATAAAATTCTCCTGTCACAGTGTTAGTTGCCGTTCTCCTCCGAAACGGCTTAACCAATTTCGATGAAATTTTGCATATACATTCGGTAGGTCTGATAATAGGTTTTTGTCTATTTTCTATATTCCTAAGTGCTTTGGTTCAATTGAATCAACATCATACACAACGATTTTACGATAGTATTCAGTGACACTATGTTCAATGAAGCATTGATTGCCGTTGAGGATCTTTGCATTCTCATTGCCAACTTACCACTCAGTAATTTCGGTATAGACACTGAATTGAATCATGAAGTACACTACAATGCTGTAGAAAAGGCACTGATTGTGGCCCGCAATGTCCCACAATTGAATGAAGAACAAGGACGCATTTATGACCACAATATGCTCGCAGTTTCGGCAGGACAAGGTGGATTCTTTTTTTTGGAAGCACCAAGTGGAACTGGCAAAACGTTCCTTATTTCGCTAATTCTTGCTTGCATATGATCAAATAATGGTACTGAATTGGCTGTTACATCTTCTGGGATTGCGGCAACTTTATTAGAGGGAGGCAGAACAGCTCATTCAGTATTTAAACTGCTACTAAATATTCAAAATAACCCAAGCGCGTTGTGCATAGTAAAAAAATCATCTATGACCGCAGTGCTTTTCAGCATCTGGGATGATGTTGAGTTGAACAGGGCATTGGAAGATATAAAAAACAGCAGCAGTCTATCTCGCGGCACTCTGTTACTCATTCCAGGTGATTTCAGACAAACACTTCCCGTTATTTCGCGTTCAACGTACGCTGATGAGATCAACGCGTGCTTAAAATTATCGCCACTGCGGCGTAATGTTGAGAAAGTATTGATTCACAAAATGCTCTCATTGACCAGATATTTCCTGATGTACTCAGACAATATACAAATCCTGAATGGCTACAGCATACAACATTTATTACCAGGAGACTTGGTGACATAGAAATCTATTGATAGGTTAGGTTATGGTTAGGTTATAGTGGCTCTCCAAGATGGAAACGGACACACTTAGGCTGAGGCTTTCTCCTAAGCGCAATGAAACCAGCTTGACTCCCTAACAAAACGTGAAGGGCTGCTTATATCGATATGATTTAGATCGTTTAGATCGTTAAAGAAGAATTCTCCTAGGTAATTCTTGCGTTTTCGAGCAAGAGCAGGGCATGTGCAGAGAAGATGAAGAACCATTTCTTCCTCTTCCTCGTCCATACAGCTTTTGAAAAAGTCATTTGAGAATACGCCTAGTCCCCTGGCGTGCTTTCCTATTAGACAGTGTCCGGTTATGACACTTATTATAGAGCTTATATGCGATCTGCTAAGAGAGAGCAAGAACCTTGAACGTTTTAAATCCAGATGTTTTTTGTGACTTGACACGTGGTGATGTTGTTCCACCTGGTGCCTGACCTCCTCGCAGCGTCTTGCATTAGCAGCAGTTTACAAGTAGCGATTGGTATACCAGTACTTGCCAAACGTGGTGGGATGGGCTGTACTGTACCGTTCCTGGCGTGTTCATCTGCCTTACAGTTACCTGGAATGTCTCTATGGCCCGGCATCCAGCAAAGGTGAATATTAAACTGTTGCGCCATCACCATTAGATGATCGACAGTTATGGACTGTTATAGAATTTGTAGAGACAGAGCCCAGATATTTGATAGCCACCTGGCTATCAGATAAAATACGGATATCAGATGTTGATATCACGTTTTCTTTGAGCTAAGAAAAGACTTGTTTTATCGCCAAAAGTTCCGCCTGGAACACGCTACAATGATTGGGAAGGCGGAATAAGAGACTTAATTTCAGTAGTTCAGAGTGATTCTAAGTACATAAGAATTACGGAGTGGCCAATGTTGTTGTTAGTCCACTACGACGAAGCATTGAGACGAATAGCAGAGCTTGCAGCTATTTGTTTGCTAAATATGTCTATTGATACAGTTTGTGATTTTACCGAAGCTGTAGATTTTCCAACTGAGTTTTTGAAATCATTGGATTTAACGGGCATGCCACCGCATAAGTTACAATTGAAGGTTGGATCTCCGGTAATTTTGCTTCGTAATTTGAACCCACCACGGTTGTGCAACTGCACTCGATTATTCAAAAATTAATGAAAAATGTTATTGAAGCCATAATTCTAAATGGCAAACTCCGAGGTGAAAATGTATTCGTATTATTTTTTGTAGATTTTATTTTTTATGAAAAAACGGACTGTTGGATTTTTAAATAAAAATTACTGAATATTGAAAACAATATTTTCTGTGAAATAAAATAAGTTTGAAGCCAATATTTGAACCGAAAGTAAATTTTTACCAAGTTTTATTATTGTGTTTTTTTAGAGTTTTATTTTTTGTAAAAAAACTGTCAATTCAAATTTTTTAAAAATTTTACTGAATGTTGAAAACAATATTTTTTATAAGATAAAATTAGTTTGAAGCCAATATTTAAAATTTTTGAAAAGATATTTTAGTCGAAAATCAAATTTTTCCAACTTTTATACATTTTTTTAGGTTTTTTATTTTTTGTAAAAAAAACTGTCAATTCGATTTTTATCAAAATTTGTCCTAATGTTGAAAACAATATTTCTTATAAGAAAAAATTAGTAAGAAGCTATTATCTCAAAGTTTTTAAAAAATATTTGAGTCGAAAATCCTTTTTATCAACTTTTGTAAATTTTTTTTTCGGTTTTTTATTTTTTGTAAATTAACTGTCAATTCGATTTTTGTCAAACTTTAACTGAATGTTGACAACAAGAATTTTTGAAAGATAAAAGTAAATTAAAGCCAGTATCTCAAAGTTTTGAAAAGATATTTGAGTCGAAAATGAATGTTTACCAACTTTTATAAATTTTTTTTTTAGGTTTTTATTTTTTGTAAAAAAAACCGTTATATTGATATTTTTCAAAAAAATATACCTGTTTGGTATCATGTTACAATATATTATATAAAAATTAATTTAAGTCTCTAGCGTGTTTGGTTCGTAAGATATTTAGGGTTAACCAAAATGTTCACCTTTTTTTCAAACTGCTATGGTAAAAAAACCACCCACGCAATTTTATTGAGAGCCCTTTCTGCATCTTTTTGCCTTATTATCTGTATAACAAAATTTATTTGAAGTCGATATCTCTTCTGGTTCTTGAGCTATCGAGGACGAAAAAAACGTCGCGAACGTACGGACGTACAAACGTACGTACACACGCACGCACAGACATCTTTCTAAAAATCTTTTATTTCGACTCTAGAGACCTTGAAATGTCGAGAAATGTCAAAATTTTCAATTTGACAAATCGGACCCATTACAAAAACTTCCTATGGGAAGTTAATAAGTCTCAAGGTGAAACGATATCTGCCTGCGACTTAGATTTTCACACGGACAACTATACGTGGCGTGATCTCGAGTGGGCAAACCATCCAGTTTGTTTCTATTGGAGAAAGATGGGATCACAAAAAATATTGTAAGCTCTATTGTATTAAGGGATTGATATTGCTATTTTGTATTATTTTCATATTACTTATTATTTTAAAGTATTAATTTTAATAAATTAAAAAATAATTTAGGGATTTGTTATTTTAATATTTTGCCACCGTGCCACAGTGCTCTATATCTCTCCCAGTTATGTACCACATCCTACACACTTACAATAAGTTATTTATTGCTTGCAAAATATTCTCTAGAAATTATTTATATGACAAAGCAACGTTTGTTGGGTCAGCTAGTAATCTTATAAGTTCTTAACCAAATTTTTAAGAAAAACTTGAATGAACTTTTATGAAAATTTGAACACATCAAAAAGATTAGTGGACATTTTTTTTGAAAGACTGAACACAAAATATACAAAAAGGAAAGAATAAGATTTTTGCAAATTGAACACTCACAAAGTAAGATCTCACTTCACACTTAAGATTCGAAATCTTAATTTTCCAAAGGTGTAAACTCAAAATATTAGAACAACACTTTGCAATCGGTTTCTGCAATATGAAGTATGCTTTGTTGTAAATATCTTTTACTCCAATCTAAGTTTTATCAAAATTTCCTAAAACCCTAACCTAGAACCAGAAAGATTGTTGATAAGAATACCTAAACGCAACCAACACAATATTACCAATCCATATGAGAGCCTTCAAGTCTTCTTTGATTTGCTGAAAGTATACCTATTAATATATATATTTTACTTGATACTATATTAAATCAATGACTCTATCACTTTATTTTGAGGAAGATCCTATTAAGATAATATTGGAGAGAGAAGAGAAAGGCGAGTGGGGAAGTGAGTATTGGAAGCAGTAAGCCAGTGCGTCATCATCATAGTCTTCTTCTACACATAAGTTAATGCTATCCAAACCACATTTGACCCAAACAACACCTAACAAATAAACCACAGCCAGTATTGAAGATGACCAAAGACAATTGAAGACGAAGAATCCTTATTGCAAATAAGGTTCCTCTGATTCAGATCCATTTTACCAAACCACATTTATATATCCCGTCCTAAGTATTACCAAAATTGATGGCTATCTATACTCTCTCAAGATGCCACTTCAAGATTTCCAAATGAATCCCAGAAATTCTCTGATATACTTGTACTCATTTCTATCTCTATAAAGGCGAAGGTACTATATAATATACAACTCTTGATGTCTTGGATGCTTTGCTCTTTGGGTTTCATGATGGAATCGATTACTGGTGCCAGATAAGATAACTACTATGGGTAGGGTTGAATTTGAATGGACCTTCCTGAAGTCGGTCGGTTGGTCGGATGGTTGGTCGGTTTGGTTCCGCAAACCTAAGTAAATGCTTCAAGTGAATTCTATCAGTGTGTACATATCCAAAACATAAATATGTATGCAATGAAATTGAGTTTGTTATAAATTCTTATTTAATCTGTTTGCCATACGTCGAGAGTCAGCTACATAGAATGAGTGTGTCCTTTCTGTATGACGAAGGACAATACTGCTGACTAAGTAAGAATTGGTTGTTGCCACAGGATCAAGTTGAAATCATATTTTAACGATATGACCAGCAAATAACACAGAATAGTCTCCATATCTATAGTATAAACCTATAGATAGATATTTTGATATCACTTGGAATTATTTGACTTGGAGTATCATAAGATATCTTCTCAACAAAAGTGTATACTTAGGTACTTCTACATAAACCTAAACTCAACTATACACATACATATAACAGCAGGAAGAAAGTCGTTTCCTTTTCATTAATTATGTATTCAAGTTCTTCCTTTATTCTCTTGTGTTATTTTGGTTTTTTTCTTTTCTTTTATGTTTTTCTGATGCTGTGATTGTTGCAGTCAAAAATATCTGAAGTGCAGATATTATTTCGAAATTGTTCTCGGGCAATAATGTGGTTGTCATTTTGAGAGCAACCATCATCAGAAATGGAAGTGGTATTTTTTGTTTTGTTTTGTTGGCAGCAATTTATATAAATTTGAGATTGGAAGTGAAAAGCAATTTTATTGTTTTTCGACATTTTTGGTGGCATTATGACGCAGGAAATTCAAGAAGTTGTTGGTTTTTGGTTAACCATTGTATAGATTTTGAGAAACTGTAATATGATATGCCAAATAAAGTAGAAGTATTGATTGATTTAATTACCTCTTAAAATCGAGAAGTGGTGAAAAACTGAGAAGATTGTATCTTGAAATGAAACTTTTTAAACTATTTCAACATAAAAATAAAGTTATTAAAAAACTGTCAAAAGAATCAAAAAATGGTAAAAGTAGGCAGGTAGAAATGGCGATCTCAAGGCAACCTAGCCTGAGATCCAATTAGAGCTGTATTGCCCCGTTTTGATACCAAAAACTCGTTTGACCTTCGATTGAAAGGGATAGATTTATAGAGAAGCTTCATAGCGATTATGTTAGAGCCATTTTGTCGCTTTGACAAAAAAGATTAGGTCTATAATCTTTGCCTGAGATAGCTCATCAAGTTCGTGAAAGAATGCTTTCCAAAGTATTGCAGAGGAAATGAACTCCTATAAGCCAATGTCCGGTACAAACCGCAACAATCCTGGCTATGTCTTGCCTTGGCCTGCATAGAAGATCGTTGGGTAAATTGCTATAACTTCGGTTTGATTCAGTTTGATAGATAGAAAAGATTTTACCCTTCATAGCACCAAGAGGAATGTTAACCATTTCCGCAAGTGAGCTATGAAGGGCCGATCCTTGCCTGGCTAGCTCGTCAGCCCGTCAGATCAGAGTGACACCGAGGTTAATATTCAGGCTCGCAAGCTACATTGATGGACCAATTTAGATGAGGATGTGGCCAACTTGATGGCTTTGACAGCTGCCTGACTGCCTGTGAAGATAGCCGCATTTCGGTTTTGGTTTGGGTTTTGTTTAAGCATCTTACATGCCTCCCTTATTGCCAGCAGTTCAGCCTAAAAACGCTAGCATAGTCAGGAAGCCTAAAGGATTTAGCTACATTTAGGGACTCAGAAAAGATCACAGAACCAATTCCGCACTCCATCTTTGAGCCGTCAGTAAAGATGGTTATGTCGAAACCTGTCGACACGATATCATCATCCCAATTTTCTCTGGATGGGAAAATAACCTTAAAACCCTTACTAAGGCTCAAAGTAGGTTTGCAGTAGTCAGTGTCTACCGAGATAATATCTGATGGAATCAATTTCGTTGTGTTGCTGTGACCATAAGGTTTTGACAACCAGCTGTTTGATTCCTTCAGCCTTATAGCGCTGCAGGAAACTATGTATTTAATAAAAAGGTCGATTGGTCGAGTATAACTGCCAAAGATGTTTAAAGTCAATATGTTTATTTGTTCCCAAGATAATTTATTGAAGTAACTTTTTGCGATATTTATACCGCTCAAGTATATGATTAGACCCTAATTGTATTCGAAAATGAGTCTGGTGTCCTGGAGTCCTCGACTGTCGTTCTCGGTAGTCCAGCTCTTCAACTGCATTGCTTTGTCTGTAATGCAGTCGTTACCTTTTCGAAGAGTATGTCCAATACGTTGCCACTAACGTCTTCGTATAAAAGATTCTATAGGTTCCTGATCTGTTCTTCTATTAAGGACCTCATTTGATATATAGGCTCGGACCGGAAAATCCTTGGGATGTTACGAAGACATCTATTCACGAATTTTTGCAGCTTTCTTGTTATGGCCGAAGTAACCTTCCAAGTGCTGAACCCAAAAAGAAGCACAGATTCCACATTTATGTGAAACAGTAGTAGCTTTGTTCTTAAGCTGATAGAGTTATTCCTCCAATTTTTTGGCAGCTTTGCCGATGCGGCAGTAACGTCTTGTTCGGTTCCACCTTCGATGGAGACGTTAATTCCAAGCTAATGAAAGCTCTCCACTTTTTTCATTGGTTGCGAGAAAATATTTATTTGAGAGGACGGTCGGGTTCCGAGACTGATCATTTTTGTTTTGTCGGAATTAATTTTCCGAACCACAACTTCTGCTTCTCTCTTCACACTTGTCATTTGATAAAGATCCATGAACATGTGAGAGACTGCAGCAGTTATTCGAGAACTTAACTGTTTGCGTTAGTTGATCCTTGCCCAAGATTTTTCTGAAAGTCAAGTGTTGTTGCTTCCTTCTTTCCGACCGACTATTCTGTCAGCACCTGAAATGAAAACATTTTTCACAGCATTCCAATGATGTTTGATGTCATCATGTACTGCTGATTGTTCTCATTTTGTGTCACAGGAAGTCCCTAAATTGTTGACGGGTCATGGGGTCCATTAGTCTGGCGATGTTGAAATTAGGGGCTCGTGCTATTCCGTTGGATCTTAGAACTGTAGCTGTACGCAGATATCAGCGCCTCTTCAGTTTCGTACATCCAACATACTGCTGCTAAAGCGTCGACTAATCGCAAAGTGGTCAATTTGGTTGAAATACGCTGGCCTGTCCGTCCACACTCAGCTTATTTTATGACAGAGTTTGTGTTTAAACATAGTTTCACTAATCACGAGGCTATTGGCGTTGCAGAAGTCAATGAACCTCTCACCATTATAATTGCAATCGCCGACTCCGTGAACACCCATCACATGCCTTAGTCCGTTGTTGTTACTGCCACCTCCTACGTAACACTGCGTAATGGAAAACTAGCTTTGATAAGCCTTTCTCCAAGGAGCTCACACGAAATAAGGCTTCTGGTTGCCGTTTTTGTAAAAAGTAACCCAACTCCAGCTTCTCGAGCGTTTCCTGGATCTTCACAAGAGCAGAGCAGTACAGTGTTACGTGTCGGTGACTTGTATTTGCTTGAACCCAACCATCGCACTTCGCTTAACCCTGAACTCTATCCTGAACCGCATAAATTCTCTCTCTAACTAAAGGAATCTGGCATTTTGTGGACCTTCATTTACTGCGTCCAGAAGCATTCACACATTCCAGAAACCAATCTTTGTCAGGGTACAATAGTCAAAAGTCGTCAACGAGTTATCATTAACTATCCGAGGGGTAATTTCTGTTTCCGTAGCGGGATGGAGTTTAGTTACGAAGAATACTAATCTCCGTAACCTATCCTGAAGAGACTTCACCCTTGCATTTTTTTCTAACTTATGTATATAGAGATAGTCCTTTAATTATAATTTTCATCAACGACCAGCGTGAGAAATGCAATTCTAGGGAACTACCGGTTTTTCAACCACATTTTTGCGCAAAGCAGTATGTTTTCAAATCTCGTACAGACCTGGTTTGCTTAATTTTTCTGATCTTACGTACGCTAAGACAATAAAATTGACCGAAGAAATTCTTAAGTGTACGATATGAACTTTGATTTAAACGCCCCTTTTCATTATAAGCCTGAATAACTTTACTGCGTTGGTTGATTGGGTACTTTTCCATGCTTCAATATGATTAAGTCTAAAATTCTCAAATATCAAATAAAATACAAAGACTTGAATTTAAGATGTGGTTCAAATTCCACGAAAAAGCAGCAGGATCGGATGGAATTCCCGCGGAATTTTTCAAATATGGAACTCAGGATCTTATTAGTAATCTTGTAACAATCTTCAATAACATAATGGAAGATGGGTGTATCCCTCGACAATTTACAGAATCCTGGATCTTTCATATCTACAAAAAAGGTAGTACAACAGATCCGGCAAATTATAGGGGCATATCCTTTTTGAACGCTTCATATAAGATTTTTACAACTGTCCTGCAGCATCACCTCAATGTATGGATCAGGAACAGTAATCTAATTGGGGAGTGTCAAGCTGGTTTCAGACCAGGCTATTCTACAATTGTTCACATTTTCGTCTTGAGAAGTATTGCGGAATCATTTATGAATAAAGGAGCGCAATTATATGCATTATTTGTTGGCTTTAGGTGAGCATTTGATACTGTTAATAGAAATGCTTTGATATATAAGTTGTATGGCATGGGAATGTCCTGGCGGTTTGCAAGGATAATCCAAAATGATTTCAGATTGGTTTCACACTTGCACAGGAGTTAGACAAGGATGTACTCTAAGCCCATCGTTGTTTGCCCTCTTTATTGAAGATCTCGTAGAATGCCTACCTTGTGGTATTAAGAACGCCGGAAAAGCTATCAAAGCACTGATGTTCGCCGACGATATTGTCATTCTCGCATACTCGCCAGAATCTCTCCAATTAATGATAAACCGCTTGTGTGACTACTGCAAAATATGGAACTTGACTGTGAATTTAGAAAAGTCAAAAGTCATGACAAGGGGGCGTGCGTAACCGTAACAGTGAGAAATGGTGGTATAATGGAGAGACAATCGAAGTTGTCAACGAGTACAGGTACCTAGGGATACTAATGACTAAGAACCTGGACATGGAGAACCACTTTAAGAATAAGCTTGCAAAGGCTAAGACCGCAATCGCTGCCACGTGGAACAGGTGTTTTTCGAACAAAAATATTAGAAAAAGTGCCAAATTTCGAAGGTTTCAGAAGGTGTGGGGCTACAAGCAGTATGAAACGGTGGAAAAATTGCTGAGATATTATATTAAAAGAAGCTTTCATATTCCGTCCAACACCCCGAATTATCTGGTCATGCTGAAAACTGGACTTCCACCTCTGTTTATACGGACCCTTAAGATACATATAGATTATTTTCTTAAGGCTATCAATATGTCTAATGAATGACTTTCAAAGATAGTAGCGCTTCATATAATAAGGAGAAATACAGGCTGGATGGAAGAATGGCAGGAACTTTGGTGCGGTATGCAACTTAACCTCAATTGGGATAACTTAAGCGAATGGAAACCAAGGCTTTACGAACTAATAGCAAATGTAGATCGTAAGTGTAGAGAAGGATATGTGATGGGAGCAACAGGCTCAGTTCATAGAACCCTAAACAGCAGTTTGAACCATAATCTTAATGAAAGGAATTATTTTCGAGATGAATATAGTGTTGACGAAATATCCATGATGGGAAGATTAAGAGGTGAACTTCTTTGCCTCAACTACATGCCACAAAAAGACGATCTACCGATACTTTGTGATCTATGTAACATGCAAGAGAGAGAGGATACCTTACATTTCATAGGCTGGTGTCCGGTCTTAGCTAAAACCAGGAGATATTACCAAGGTGCCAATATCTTATCGGTTATCCTGATAATATATCTTCTCAATGAGATGAACGTCCCAAAATTATTTATGTACTGCATAGCTGCGTTAAGATATCGACAAAGAATAATAGATCAAGACTTTTAATCTTTGCGTAAAGGTAGTCATATTAATTGCAAGTTATTCAGTTCTTTTTTTTTATTAATTATTTTGTTTTTGAGTTTCAGAAAGTAGTAACCTTATAGCAAGCGACAAACTACGACCAGAGGCTCATCATTAATGCATGTGTTGTAAGTAACAAATAATACAAATATAGCATAACACACGCACATTTTGTGCATTAGCATTTAAATATAACAGAACAAAAAATAAAATGAGAACGATTACGATAGTGGAGCACTGGTTCTAAACAATGAATTTAATCCCACCTTATTTAAATTTAAATCTCTCGATGAACAGTTTAAGTGATATAAAATGCTCATTCGACTTAAAGCTTCATTCTTGCCATAGTTAGTTCTATGGAAGTCAATATGTATAAAATCAAACGTGCGCAGGTGATGAGTTCCGCCCCGGTAATTCAAATGTACACAAGATAGCAAATAAGGTGCATCAATTTCACCATTAATGAGTTGATGAAAAAATACTAAGTCATTATTAACACGCCTTTGATGAAGAGATTGCATTTGAAGAAGTAGAATACGATGTTCATAAGGAGGCAGATCATAGAGGAAGACCTTTTAGGCAAAGCGAATGAAATTATGTTGAATTGATTCAATACGTTTTCTATGAACTTCGTAATAGGAAGTCCATAACTGCGAAGCATATTCAAGATGAGGACGAACATGGCAATTAAACAAAGAAAGGGTAACATAGGGATCATTGAACTTCTTTGCCCATCGTTTTATAAAACCAAGCATAGAACTTGCCTTATTAAAAATTAAATTAATGTGATGTGTAAACTCTAAGTTGAAACAAAAATGTACACCTAAATCTTTAAATGTGGAGACACGACAGAGTTTTTGCTGTGATATACAGTAGTCAAGTACGTTACTGATTAGTTTTTTAGTGAAAGTTATAGTCTGGCATTTTAAAGGGTTGAGTAAAAGGCTATTTTTCCCACCCCAAAATGTGAAACTATCAATGTCGGCTTGTAAAAGAATACGATCATGGTTGGACTTTATTATTTTGAAAATCTTCATATCGTCAGCAAAAATGAGAAGTTCACTTGAGCGTAGACATGACGATACATCGTTAATAGACAAAATGAACAGAAAGGGCCCAAGATGGCTTCCCTGGGGAACACCAGATTGAGCAACAAAAGGTTCAGAATGACAATTTCTAAATTTTACCTCGAAGAATCTATTTTCAAGGTATGACTTAATCCAAGCTAAGAAAAATGGTGGAAAACCAAGAGCCTTAAGTTTAAATAAAATAATTCCGTGGCTAAGTTGGTCAGAAGCTTTAGAAAAGTCAGTGAATACACAGCCAACTTCATAACCTTGTTCTAAAGTATTTGAACATATGTTTGAGAATGTGAGGAGATTAGTAACGGTTGATCTTTTTTCACAAAACCATGTTGCTGTTCGCAAATGATATTTTTACTAAAATATGCTACGCTTTCACAAACAACTTGTTCAAATACTTTACGAATGCAAGAAAGCTTTGCAATGGGCCTGTAGTTGCTTATGTCCGACTTTTTACCTTTCTTGAAAATTGGTGTTAGAAATGACTTCTTCCATATACTGGGAAATTTGCCTGTTTTTAGAGAAAGTTTGAATAAAAACGTAAGGGTGTTACACTTTTTGTTGCTCTTATTATTAGTAATAATTATTTGAAATTAATTATTACCACACAAAACAAAATCGACGACGGCGGCTGCGTAGCGACGAACCTGCACTCAAATGAGTACGAACGCGACACAAAGGAGAGAACAAAAAAAAGTGCAACAATACAGCTCGTTGACGAAGCTGTAACCGCGACTGCTCAGCTGGGCTGGGTTCGTTTAGAAGAATTTGTTTTTATATAAATTATAACAATATTGATCGATTTATAAGAATCAATCAAATTGCTATAATTTGGAAATATATTATTACAAGTACCTACAGTGGGGTACGTTGCAATAAAAATGGGCGCCAGGAATTTTTTTTTTTTGAACCGAAAAAGAAAATTCCAAAACTCTTTGTGGTTAGTGAAGCGAATAAAAAAATAACAAACGTTTGACTTTAAAAATTTATTTCTTTGGGAAACCGTGGGATTGAAGATCCCTGGACTAAAACCCAAAATGTTTTCCAAATAAAACTTTAAGAAATTACAATAAAATTAAAATTTAAACTAAACAAAACAAATTCAAACGGCAAAGGAAAATGGGATTTTAACACCGGACGCGTACCGTATAAAATAACAAAGAACAAAACAAAAAGCTACTTATCTTTTTTTTTTTCCTATTTCCTTCCTCTTGAAATCCTCACACCTCGATCCTCTATCCTAGAATCTCCAATTTTCTTTTTAATTTCTTCGTTTTCCTGATCTTTTCCTTCTCCTCGATTTTTCCTTTTTCTTTACAAATTCCTCGAACTTTTCCTGATCTTCTTACTGCTCGCTTGTAAGGCTCTTTCTAGAGTGCCTTCCAAGCTAATTTAAAAACTTATTCTTCCTCCCTCGACCATTCCAGACACACACACATTCATACAACACAAGCATCCGTTTTCGTGATTGTCGGTCACGGTATCGCGGCTTCCTGGAAGCTTTACGCTCATCAGGAAAGCCACCGTTGTTGACTCTCAGCGAAACTTTACTTTCACACACACAATCACGGTTTCAACAAGTTGTTGGATGAGTTTCCAAAACTTGCCGAAACATAATGGCGAGTTCAGACCCCTTCCCAACTATTCTTATTTCTCGAGAAAGTGTAAAGAAAAACAAAAATCGAGAAGAAGTCTAAACTAGGCATTTTCCTATTACTATTAATATCGCGCGAGGTTCGAGGTGTGAATTTCGTACCAAAAATTAAATTAATCGACTTTAAAAACGCGGCGTTAAAAACCCATTTTTTTTACATAAACGATTAAATGTTATATTATTATTAAATCTACGTTAAAGAGAATGGTTAAAATAAAAATACATTGTTGTTGTTGTTAAGTAGGGTCCGCCTGACCGCATACTTCTTCGGCTCATCCGCCGGCATTTTCGACCTTGTCGAAAGAACTAGTTCTCGATCTCGATCACCTGTTTTTGTTGCTTTTGCAAAATAAAGGCTAGGTACACCTGTGGTTGATGAGACCATGGTTGCCCTCAACTTTGCCGATATTTTGCAGCCACAACGGAAAAAAAGAAAACAGCCAAAGGCTGGTTTTTGTTGCGGTAAAATTTACCGTAACAAATCCCACCCTTACCTCCTAAGAAATGTGTTTACTTTTCAAGAAAGCAAACCATTTCTTAAGGCTCAGCCGGGGGTAGACAACAACAACAAAGGATAACCATCATTACATTTAAAAGAGAAAAAAAAGAAAAAAAAAATAATTATCAATGTGGCACATTAAAATTCGACAAAAATGACAATGAACACCCAAAAAAAAAACTACTACAAAAGGGACTTGACTCAAACATTAACAAAAGGTTTTAAGTCTTTAACGTGCCACGTCCCACGCTCTTTCCCGCGATCGTCTATCAAAAGATATGTCCAAGGTGACATTCTCTTGTTGACCTTGAAAGGTCCTACAAATTTGGTCGCCAACTTCGCCGCGAAATAATTTGCTGCATCGGACAGCGCGAAGTTCCTACGCCAAACGAGATCACCCGTGTGATATTGCGCGTCCCTCCTGCGTAAATTATAAGTCTTAGCAGCCTTCTTTCCCGCTGCTTCCAACTTCCTAGTTATATCCTCTCTCAGTTTCCGAAACTGCCTATTAATTTCCGTACTATCTGGGTCCCTATCGCTATCCCTAATTCCTACATCATGGCCACTAGTGACCATGTTCCTACCGAAATTTGCGAAGTATGGCGACACACCTAAAACCTCATGTTGCGAAGTTCGGATTGCACAGGCCACTTTTGCCAGTTGCGAATCCCAACTCCGCTGGTTTTCCGAAACATACGCTCGGAGCGTAGTCTTTATGATTTGGTTTATCCGTTCCGCCGGATTCGCTTGCGGATGATAATTCGCCGTAAACCGAAGTTGTGACCCGTACGCTTCGCTTAGCGTTTTCAGTTCCTTGCCACGGAACTGGGGACCGTTGTCACAGACAATCCACTTGGGAATCCCGAAGAGAAGAAACACGTTTTCTTCCAACTCCCGACATACCGCTTTCGCCGTTGCGGACCGTAACGCGAACAACAAGGGGAATTTAGTAAAGTAGTCGACGACCGTCAAAATATAAACGAACCCTCGCGACGATTTTGGTAATGGACCCACCAAGTCCACACAAATCATTTCCCACGGTTGGGAATTACCGACTCGTTCGGTCATTAGACCAGCTGGTTTTTCGTTCACCGGTTTCACGATTTGACAAATTTTACAATTCCTAACATACCTCGTAATATCACTCCTCATTTTGGGCCAGTAATATTTTTCTGCTACCCTGGCAAAAGTTTTCTTAACGCCCATGTGTCCTGAAAGCGGAGCATCATGGCACTCGTTAAGGATCCTCGTCCTATCACTTTTCCCTAACACTAACTTCCACTCCTCACCATTATTATGAACGACTATATGGTTCAACCTGACATGTTTATAGAGCCGCCCATTCTCAACTCGCCAAGATGGGTATTCTAACGGGCTCTTTTCTACCTGTGATTTCATCTTAATCACCCAAGGGTCTGAATCCGCTTCAGAGACACCAGCTACTTCTGGAACTCCTCGCGACAACATATCAGGAACGACATGTTCTTTGCCCTTACGATGGATGATCTTGAAATCAAATTGTTGGAGCCGAATGGCCCAACGAGCTAATCTACCCTGCGGATCCTTAAGGTTGTTTAGCCAGACCAAAGAGTGGTGATCAGTTACGACTGTAAATCGAACACCTTCGAGATACGGCCGCAACTTTTCAATCGCCCAAAGGACCGCTAAACATTCCTTTTCGGTCGTAGAGTAGTTCCTTTCATTCCTATTCAATGACCGACTTAAATAACAAATGGCTTTTTCGCCATCCTCAAACTCCTGAGATAATACGGCCCCGATGCCATAGTCCGACGCATCTGTTTGTACAACAAACGGCCTTGAAAAATCCGGACATGTCAGAATCGGTGCCGTAACCAAACACTCTTTGGCTTTCCTAAAACTCTCCTCACATTCTTGTGTCCACTCAAATTTCTTACCCTTCTTTAAGAGATCGGTAAGAGGCCTAACCAAAATTGCAAAATTTGGTACGAACCTACGGTACCAAGAAATAGTCCCTACAAAACTCCTAATTTCCTTCACGTTTTTCGGTGGAGGAATCCTAATCATGCTTTCCACTTTTTCCGGGTCAACATGAAGCCCGTTTCTATCAACTACATAACCTAGAAATTTTAAAGAAGGCCTACAAAAATTACACTTTTCCCTACCTACTTTTAAACCTGCTTCTCCTAACCTTTTAAAAACTTCTTTTAAAATTTCTAGATGCCTATCAAAAGAATCAGTGACGATGATAATGTCATCCAAGTACACAAAGACAAACGGTTCTAAGTCAGGACCTAAAACGTCGTCAATAAACCTCTGCCAAGTTGCCGGGGAATTGTGCAAACCGAAAGGCATCCTGCAGAATTGATACAGGCCAGGCCCTGGCACGGTAAAGGCTGTGTACTTTCGCGATTCTTTTTCCATTGGAATCTGCCAATAAGCAGATTTAATGTCTAAAGAAGACAAGTACTTCGCGTTTCGAAGCTTGTCTAAAATAGCTGAAATAAATGGTAGTGGATAAGCATCCCTATCTGTAACCTCATTCAATTTCCTATAGTCAACACAGAACCGATAACTGCCATCTTTCTTCTTAACCAGAAGAATCGGCGATGCCCAAGGACTCTTCGACTTCTCGATCACTCCAGCCTCCAACATCTCCTGGAGCTCCTGATCGATATGTTTCTGAATCGCTGGCGAAACAGGGTAATATCGTTGTTTTATCGGTTCCGCAGACGTCTTAATCTTGTGCTCAACTAAGTTGGTGCACCCTAACCCTTCGGTCATTGATTTAAAAAGTTCTTCTAACATTAATTCTAATTTCCTATTTTCAAAATCGTTCAAATCCGATTTTTCCCTAATCGCTACCATGTCTGTCATCGAAGCCAATCTCTCTTGGTTCGAAAAATTCCACACACCTGATCTCAAATCCGGGACTATGCCCGATAGTGCCCAAAAATCGGCACCCAAGATCAACTGGTGTGGAAGATTCGAAATGACCAGACATTCTATCAAAAAGGATTTGTTCTCAACCTCCACTGGTAGAGAAACAGATCCAGCTACACCTACACCTGCTCCATCTGTTAACGCTATTGACCCAACACTACTCTTTCCTAACCTAAGCCCTAACTCTTTAAAAATTTTCCACCCGTCACCACCCACAATGGTACGGGAGGCTCCTGAATCAAGCAGTCCTAAAAACTTGATTCCATAAATCCTAACTCCTAAATATGGTCTAGTGTCCCTACCATTTGCCGCTAACGTGAAACTCAGGTTAACTCGTACCCGCTGATCGTCAGCAGACGACCTCCCTATCGACGGCGGACTCCTTGTCCTGCTGACACAAGGGCCCGATTCCCATTTCCCGAACACCTACAATCCCTACGATTTACACCCACAGCTCCACAACCTAAACAACGTTTCTGAACGGTGCATCTCGAAGCTATATGTCCTTCCCTGTTACAATTGTGACACCTAACCGACTGCCTAAATGGATTCTCCGAAACTGGAGAAACAGCCGCTACTCGGTGTTGTCCAGACGAACTAGGTTGGTAACCGCACTCCGGTTCCAACAAATTTTTGCTTCTAGAAGGTGGGGTAAAACTATCCACATTCACCTTAAGCGTATCTAATTCCCTACCTAAGATAGCAAGTTCCTTAACCGTCTTTGGTTTGGCACTAGCTATCTGCACCTGATAGAAGGGATCTACATTTT
This sequence comes from Eupeodes corollae, assembly GCF_945859685.1. NCBI lineage: Eukaryota > Metazoa > Arthropoda > Insecta > Diptera > Syrphidae > Eupeodes > Eupeodes corollae. Next base: position 40,324,990 of record NC_079149.1, read on the forward strand.
TCTTTAAAATCGAAAGCATCCTTCCCTCTAAAAAAGGTTCCGATAATCTTCGAAACAATGTCCTCATCGTGGTAAGATACGCGCCGAAAGTTTCCTCCTTTCCCTGCGAACGCCGATTAATCTCCTCCAACAAGAGATCATCGTAATTCGCAGGAAGGAACTCCGCTTTGAGTTCCTTGACGAGTTCCTGCCAATCCACTAAATCTTCCCTAACCGACCTGAACCACATAAGTGCCCTACCATTCAAAAGCTCCGAAGCGGATTTAAAAAGGTGGCTTTCAGGAACATCGTTAGCCAGACGAAGTTCCTCCACTCTTTCCAGGAATGAATTTACTGATGCTCCACCTGAGTCACCAGTAAACTTCACCCCCCACTTCCCTAAACGTTCGGTGCATTTCTGTTGAACGACCATTTGTTCAGCAGAAGTGTCACCCCTATTGCCTATTGATATGTTCCCTACTGCAGGACTACTGACACCAACTCTTGGCTCAGCCAACGTCACTGTAGTAGGGACTAACGCAGACCGCGAACCAACACCTTGGGTCTGACCAACTTGTGTCTGAAGTTGGGTTTGAACCTTAAGTGGAGTCTTTTCTTTCTCCACTTCCTCTTCCCTATCGCTATTCTCACTATCACCAGTGAGATCTCCTAACAGACACAAAACCTTGTTCCGAAGTGAACTAACTTCATCTTCTTCATCTTCGGCCTCACAAGGTGTCCTAGCTAACCTGCCTATACACCACTCAATTTTCGTCACTATCTTAATGTACTCCGAAGACTTTGGATTCTTCGGAGGTACTTTAAGAAGGACCCTAATCTCCTCAATCTTAACTTCTATTGCCTCGACATCCTCTTCATAAGTGAAGGGGTAAACTAAGCTAACTTCCATCGAGTTCCTCTTAACGAGTAACCTCGATGACCTCAATGCCTTCCGCATTTCCTCAACGGTCCCTACTTTCAACCCTCTGACCTTCATCTCGTAGGCCAATTCGTCCTGCGCTAACCTACCAATATTCATTTTAACTAACACAAAAAAAAAACTTAAAAAAAAATATTATTTAAAAAAAAATTATTTACAAAAAAAGTATTTAAGTAAAAAAAAATCTACTTTATAACCCTGAACTAAAAATTCTGATTATTGAATTAATTTATTTTTATTAATTCCAAAAAAAGTTAAAAATAAAAACCCAAAAATTATGTCCTAACAAATTTAAAGGTAATCGAAAAAAATTGGGGTGGTCACACTAAAATCCTACTCGAACTCAATTCTTTTAAAATGTAAAAATTAACTTTCGCTCAAAAACTAGAAAACACTCTGAAATCAACTTTATCACTCAAGAAAAAATAAGTCACTCGAAATTTTGGAAGTCACTCGAAATTTGGAAGTCACTAGAAAAAAAAAGAACTCTCTCTCACACAAAAAAAGAACAACAAAAAAAATTGAGAACTAGAAGGCAAAATGTCGACCAAAACAAAATTATTTAAATATAAATAATAAAAAAAAGAAAAACCAATTTAAATAATAACAGACACCACACAAAATATCAATAATAAAAAAAGACGAGTTAACACTGCACAAATTAAAAGGTATACTTGCGATTTTTGCTTTCGCTTTTTTTAACTCCCTCGATGAATTTTTCAAACAGAACTTCCTCTATATATGTCACCAACCAAAAAAATTGCAACTCCCTTGAATAATGTATACGGACCGAAACACCTCAAATAAAACACCTGTAAAACAAAAACTAGACTAATTAAATGTTCTTTTTTTTTTTAAACAATATACAAAAAACGATACAAAATCTACACGAAAATTCTTCCAATTTCTTTGGCCCCACACGTTGGGCTCCAATTTGTTACACTTTTTGTTGCTCTTATTATTAGTAATAATTATTTGAAATTAATTATTACCACACAAAACAAAATCGACGACGGCGGCTGCGTAGCGACGAACCTGCACTCAAATGAGTACGAACGCGACACAAAGGAGAGAACAAAAAAAAGTGCAACAATACAGCTCGTTGACGAAGCTGTAACCGCGACTGCTCAGCTGGGCTGGGTTCGTTTAGAAGAATTTGTTTTTATATAAATTATAACAATATTGATCGATTTATAAGAATCAATCAAATTGCTATAATTTGGAAATATATTATTACAAGTACCTACAGTGGGGTACGTTGCAATAAAAATGGGCGCCAGGAATTTTTTTTTTTTGAACCGAAAAAGAAAATTCCAAAACTCTTTGTGGTTAGTGAAGCGAATAAAAAAATAACAAACGTTTGACTTTAAAAATTTATTTCTTTGGGAAACCGTGGGATTGAAGATCCCTGGACTAAAACCCAAAATGTTTTCCAAATAAAACTTTAAGAAATTACAATAAAATTAAAATTTAAACTAAACAAAACAAATTCAAACGGCAAAGGAAAATGGGATTTTAACACCGGACGCGTACCGTATAAAATAACAAAGAACAAAACAAAAAGCTACTTATCTTTTTTTTTTTCCTATTTCCTTCCTCTTGAAATCCTCACACCTCGATCCTCTATCCTAGAATCTCCAATTTTCTTTTTAATTTCTTCGTTTTCCTGATCTTTTCCTTCTCCTCGATTTTTCCTTTTTCTTTACAAATTCCTCGAACTTTTCCTGATCTTCTTACTGCTCGCTTGTAAGGCTCTTTCTAGAGTGCCTTCCAAGCTAATTTAAAAACTTATTCTTCCTCCCTCGACCATTCCAGACACACACACATTCATACAACACAAGCATCCGTTTTCGTGATTGTCGGTCACGGTATCGCGGCTTCCTGGAAGCTTTACGCTCATCAGGAAAGCCACCGTTGTTGACTCTCAGCGAAACTTTACTTTCACACACACAATCACGGTTTCAACAAGTTGTTGGATGAGTTTCCAAAACTTGCCGAAACATAATGGCGAGTTCAGACCCCTTCCCAACTATTCTTATTTCTCGAGAAAGTGTAAAGAAAAACAAAAATCGAGAAGAAGTCTAAACTAGGCATTTTCCTATTACTATTAATATCGCGCGAGGTTCGAGGTGTGAATTTCGTACCAAAAATTAAATTAATCGACTTTAAAAACGCGGCGTTAAAAACCCATTTTTTTTACATAAACGATTAAATGTTATATTATTATTAAATCTACGTTAAAGAGAATGGTTAAAATAAAAATACATTGTTGTTGTTGTTAAGTAGGGTCCGCCTGACCGCATACTTCTTCGGCTCATCCGCCGGCATTTTCGACCTTGTCGAAAGAACTAGTTCTCGATCTCGATCACCTGTTTTTGTTGCTTTTGCAAAATAAAGGCTAGGTACACCTGTGGTTGATGAGACCATGGTTGCCCTCAACTTTGCCGATATTTTGCAGCCACAACGGAAAAAAAGAAAACAGCCAAAGGCTGGTTTTTGTTGCGGTAAAATTTACCGTAACAAATCCCACCCTTACCTCCTAAGAAATGTGTTTACTTTTCAAGAAAGCAAACCATTTCTTAAGGCTCAGCCGGGGGTAGACAACAACAACAAAGGATAACCATCATTACATTTAAAAGAGAAAAAAAAGAAAAAAAAAATAATTATCAATGTGGCACATTAAAATTCGACAAAAATGACAATGAACACCCAAAAAAAAAACTACTACAAAAGGGACTTGACTCAAACATTAACAAAAGGTTTTAAGTCTTTAACGTGCCACGTCCCACGCTCTTTCCCGCGATCGTCTATCAAAAGATATGTCCAAGGTGACATTCTCTTGTTGACCTTGAAAGGTCCTACAAATTTGGTCGCCAACTTCGCCGCGAAATAATTTGCTGCATCGGACAGCGCGAAGTTCCTACGCCAAACGAGATCACCCGTGTGATATTGCGCGTCCCTCCTGCGTAAATTATAAGTCTTAGCAGCCTTCTTTCCCGCTGCTTCCAACTTCCTAGTTATATCCTCTCTCAGTTTCCGAAACTGCCTATTAATTTCCGTACTATCTGGGTCCCTATCGCTATCCCTAATTCCTACATCATGGCCACTAGTGACCATGTTCCTACCGAAATTTGCGAAGTATGGCGACACACCTAAAACCTCATGTTGCGAAGTTCGGATTGCACAGGCCACTTTTGCCAGTTGCGAATCCCAACTCCGCTGGTTTTCCGAAACATACGCTCGGAGCGTAGTCTTTATGATTTGGTTTATCCGTTCCGCCGGATTCGCTTGCGGATGATAATTCGCCGTAAACCGAAGTTGTGACCCGTACGCTTCGCTTAGCGTTTTCAGTTCCTTGCCACGGAACTGGGGACCGTTGTCACAGACAATCCACTTGGGAATCCCGAAGAGAAGAAACACGTTTTCTTCCAACTCCCGACATACCGCTTTCGCCGTTGCGGACCGTAACGCGAACAACAAGGGGAATTTAGTAAAGTAGTCGACGACCGTCAAAATATAAACGAACCCTCGCGACGATTTTGGTAATGGACCCACCAAGTCCACACAAATCATTTCCCACGGTTGGGAATTACCGACTCGTTCGGTCATTAGACCAGCTGGTTTTTCGTTCACCGGTTTCACGATTTGACAAATTTTACAATTCCTAACATACCTCGTAATATCACTCCTCATTTTGGGCCAGTAATATTTTTCTGCTACCCTGGCAAAAGTTTTCTTAACGCCCATGTGTCCTGAAAGCGGAGCATCATGGCACTCGTTAAGGATCCTCGTCCTATCACTTTTCCCTAACACTAACTTCCACTCCTCACCATTATTATGAACGACTATATGGTTCAACCTGACATGTTTATAGAGCCGCCCATTCTCAACTCGCCAAGATGGGTATTCTAACGGGCTCTTTTCTACCTGTGATTTCATCTTAATCACCCAAGGGTCTGAATCCGCTTCAGAGACACCAGCTACTTCTGGAACTCCTCGCGACAACATATCAGGAACGACATGTTCTTTGCCCTTACGATGGATGATCTTGAAATCAAATTGTTGGAGCCGAATGGCCCAACGAGCTAATCTACCCTGCGGATCCTTAAGGTTGTTTAGCCAGACCAAAGAGTGGTGATCAGTTACGACTGTAAATCGAACACCTTCGAGATACGGCCGCAACTTTTCAATCGCCCAAAGGACCGCTAAACATTCCTTTTCGGTCGTAGAGTAGTTCCTTTCATTCCTATTCAATGACCGACTTAAATAACAAATGGCTTTTTCGCCATCCTCAAACTCCTGAGATAATACGGCCCCGATGCCATAGTCCGACGCATCTGTTTGTACAACAAACGGCCTTGAAAAATCCGGACATGTCAGAATCGGTGCCGTAACCAAACACTCTTTGGCTTTCCTAAAACTCTCCTCACATTCTTGTGTCCACTCAAATTTCTTACCCTTCTTTAAGAGATCGGTAAGAGGCCTAACCAAAATTGCAAAATTTGGTACGAACCTACGGTACCAAGAAATAGTCCCTACAAAACTCCTAATTTCCTTCACGTTTTTCGGTGGAGGAATCCTAATCATGCTTTCCACTTTTTCCGGGTCAACATGAAGCCCGTTTCTATCAACTACATAACCTAGAAATTTTAAAGAAGGCCTACAAAAATTACACTTTTCCCTACCTACTTTTAAACCTGCTTCTCCTAACCTTTTAAAAACTTCTTTTAAAATTTCTAGATGCCTATCAAAAGAATCAGTGACGATGATAATGTCATCCAAGTACACAAAGACAAACGGTTCTAAGTCAGGACCTAAAACGTCGTCAATAAACCTCTGCCAAGTTGCCGGGGAATTGTGCAAACCGAAAGGCATCCTGCAGAATTGATACAGGCCAGGCCCTGGCACGGTAAAGGCTGTGTACTTTCGCGATTCTTTTTCCATTGGAATCTGCCAATAAGCAGATTTAATGTCTAAAGAAGACAAGTACTTCGCGTTTCGAAGCTTGTCTAAAATAGCTGAAATAAATGGTAGTGGATAAGCATCCCTATCTGTAACCTCATTCAATTTCCTATAGTCAACACAGAACCGATAACTGCCATCTTTCTTCTTAACCAGAAGAATCGGCGATGCCCAAGGACTCTTCGACTTCTCGATCACTCCAGCCTCCAACATCTCCTGGAGCTCCTGATCGATATGTTTCTGAATCGCTGGCGAAACAGGGTAATATCGTTGTTTTATCGGTTCCGCAGACGTCTTAATCTTGTGCTCAACTAAGTTGGTGCACCCTAACCCTTCGGTCATTGATTTAAAAAGTTCTTCTAACATTAATTCTAATTTCCTATTTTCAAAATCGTTCAAATCCGATTTTTCCCTAATCGCTACCATGTCTGTCATCGAAGCCAATCTCTCTTGGTTCGAAAAATTCCACACACCTGATCTCAAATCCGGGACTATGCCCGATAGTGCCCAAAAATCGGCACCCAAGATCAACTGGTGTGGAAGATTCGAAATGACCAGACATTCTATCAAAAAGGATTTGTTCTCAACCTCCACTGGTAGAGAAACAGATCCAGCTACACCTACACCTGCTCCATCTGTTAACGCTATTGACCCAACACTACTCTTTCCTAACCTAAGCCCTAACTCTTTAAAAATTTTCCACCCGTCACCACCCACAATGGTACGGGAGGCTCCTGAATCAAGCAGTCCTAAAAACTTGATTCCATAAATCCTAACTCCTAAATATGGTCTAGTGTCCCTACCATTTGCCGCTAACGTGAAACTCAGGTTAACTCGTACCCGCTGATCGTCAGCAGACGACCTCCCTATCGACGGCGGACTCCTTGTCCTGCTGACACAAGGGCCCGATTCCCATTTCCCGAACACCTACAATCCCTACGATTTACACCCACAGCTCCACAACCTAAACAACGTTTCTGAACGGTGCATCTCGAAGCTATATGTCCTTCCCTGTTACAATTGTGACACCTAACCGACTGCCTAAATGGATTCTCCGAAACTGGAGAAACAGCCGCTACTCGGTGTTGTCCAGACGAACTAGGTTGGTAACCGCACTCCGGTTCCAACAAATTTTTGCTTCTAGAAGGTGGGGTAAAACTATCCACATTCACCTTAAGCGTATCTAATTCCCTACCTAAGATAGCAAGTTCCTTAACCGTCTTTGGTTTGGCACTAGCTATCTGCACCTGATAGAAGGGATCTACATTTTTCTTTAAAATCGAAAGCATCCTTCCCTCTGACAAAGGTTCCGATAATCTTCGAAACAATGTCCTCATCGTGGTAAGATACGCGCCGAAAGTTTCCTCCTTTCCCTGCGAACGCCGATTAATCTCCTCCAACAAGAGATCATCGTAATTCGCAGGAAGGAACTCCGCTTTGAGTTCCTTGACGAGTTCCTGCCAATCCACTAAATCTTCCCTAACCGACCTGAACCACATAAGTGCCCTACCATTCAAAAGCTCCGAAGCGGATTTAAAAAGGTGGCTTTCAGGAACATCGTTAGCCAGACGAAGTTCCTCCACTCTTTCCAGGAATGAATTTACTGATGCTCCACCTGAGTCACCAGTAAACTTCACCCCCCACTTCCCTAAACGTTCGGTGCATTTCTGTTGAACGACCATTTGTTCAGCAGAAGTGTCACCCCTATTGCCTATTGATATGTTCCCTACTGCAGGACTACTGACACCAACTCTTGGCTCAGCCAACGTCACTGTAGTAGGGACTAACGCAGACCGCGAACCAACACCTTGGGTCTGACCAACTTGTGTCTGAAGTTGGGTTTGAACCTTAAGTGGAGTCTTTTCTTTCTCCACTTCCTCTTCCCTATCGCTATTCTCACTATCACCAGTGAGATCTCCTAACAGACACAAAACCTTGTTCCGAAGTGAACTAACTTCATCTTCTTCATCTTCGGCCTCACAAGGTGTCCTAGCTAACCTGCCTATACACCACTCAATTTTCGTCACTATCTTAATGTACTCCGAAGACTTTGGATTCTTCGGAGGTACTTTAAGAAGGACCCTAATCTCCTCAATCTTAACTTCTATTGCCTCGACATCCTCTTCATAAGTGAAGGGGTAAACTAAGCTAACTTCCATCGAGTTCCTCTTAACGAGTAACCTCGATGACCTCAATGCCTTCCGCATTTCCTCAACGGTCCCTACTTTCAACCCTCTGACCTTCATCTCGTAGGCCAATTCGTCCTGCGCTAACCTACCAATATTCATTTTAACTAACACAAAAAAAAAACTTAAAAAAAAATATTATTTAAAAAAAAATTATTTACAAAAAAAGTATTTAAGTAAAAAAAAATCTACTTTATAACCCTGAACTAAAAATTCTGATTATTGAATTAATTTATTTTTATTAATTCCAAAAAAAGTTAAAAATAAAAACCCAAAAATTATGTCCTAACAAATTTAAAGGTAATCGAAAAAAATTGGGGTGGTCACACTAAAATCCTACTCGAACTCAATTCTTTTAAAATGTAAAAATTAACTTTCGCTCAAAAACTAGAAAACACTCTGAAATCAACTTTATCACTCAAGAAAAAATAAGTCACTCGAAATTTTGGAAGTCACTCGAAATTTGGAAGTCACTAGAAAAAAAAAGAACTCTCTCTCACACAAAAAAAGAACAACAAAAAAAATTGAGAACTAGAAGGCAAAATGTCGACCAAAACAAAATTATTTAAATATAAATAATAAAAAAAAGAAAAACCAATTTAAATAATAACAGACACCACACAAAATATCAATAATAAAAAAAGACGAGTTAACACTGCACAAATTAAAAGGTATACTTGCGATTTTTGCTTTCGCTTTTTTTAACTCCCTCGATGAATTTTTCAAACAGAACTTCCTCTATATATGTCACCAACCAAAAAAATTGCAACTCCCTTGAATAATGTATACGGACCGAAACACCTCAAATAAAACACCTGTAAAACAAAAACTAGACTAATTAAATGTTCTTTTTTTTTTTAAACAATATACAAAAAACGATACAAAATCTACACGAAAATTCTTCCAATTTCTTTGGCCCCACACGTTGGGCTCCAATTTGTTACACTTTTTGTTGCTCTTATTATTAGTAATAATTATTTGAAATTAATTATTACCACACAAAACAAAATCGACGACGGCGGCTGCGTAGCGACGAACCTGCACTCAAATGAGTACGAACGCGACACAAAGGAGAGAACAAAAAAAAGTGCAACAATACAGCTCGTTGACGAAGCTGTAACCGCGACTGCTCAGCTGGGCTGGGTTCGTTTAGAAGAATTTGTTTTTATATAAATTATAACAATATTGATCGATTTATAAGAATCAATCAAATTGCTATAATTTGGAAATATATTATTACAAGTACCTACAGTGGGGTACGTTGCAATAAAAATGGGCGCCAGGAATTTTTTTTTTTTGAACCGAAAAAGAAAATTCCAAAACTCTTTGTGGTTAGTGAAGCGAATAAAAAAATAACAAACGTTTGACTTTAAAAATTTATTTCTTTGGGAAACCGTGGGATTGAAGATCCCTGGACTAAAACCCAAAATGTTTTCCAAATAAAACTTTAAGAAATTACAATAAAATTAAAATTTAAACTAAACAAAACAAATTCAAACGGCAAAGGAAAATGGGATTTTAACACCGGACGCGTACCGTATAAAATAACAAAGAACAAAACAAAAAGCTACTTATCTTTTTTTTTTTCCTATTTCCTTCCTCTTGAAATCCTCACACCTCGATCCTCTATCCTAGAATCTCCAATTTTCTTTTTAATTTCTTCGTTTTCCTGATCTTTTCCTTCTCCTCGATTTTTCCTTTTTCTTTACAAATTCCTCGAACTTTTCCTGATCTTCTTACTGCTCGCTTGTAAGGCTCTTTCTAGAGTGCCTTCCAAGCTAATTTAAAAACTTATTCTTCCTCCCTCGACCATTCCAGACACACACACATTCATACAACACAAGCATCCGTTTTCGTGATTGTCGGTCACGGTATCGCGGCTTCCTGGAAGCTTTACGCTCATCAGGAAAGCCACCGTTGTTGACTCTCAGCGAAACTTTACTTTCACACACACAATCACGGTTTCAACAAGTTGTTGGATGAGTTTCCAAAACTTGCCGAAACATAATGGCGAGTTCAGACCCCTTCCCAACTATTCTTATTTCTCGAGAAAGTGTAAAGAAAAACAAAAATCGAGAAGAAGTCTAAACTAGGCATTTTCCTATTACTATTAATATCGCGCGAGGTTCGAGGTGTGAATTTCGTACCAAAAATTAAATTAATCGACTTTAAAAACGCGGCGTTAAAAACCCATTTTTTTTACATAAACGATTAAATGTTATATTATTATTAAATCTACGTTAAAGAGAATGGTTAAAATAAAAATACATTGTTGTTGTTGTTAAGTAGGGTCCGCCTGACCGCATACTTCTTCGGCTCATCCGCCGGCATTTTCGACCTTGTCGAAAGAACTAGTTCTCGATCTCGATCACCTGTTTTTGTTGCTTTTGCAAAATAAAGGCTAGGTACACCTGTGGTTGATGAGACCATGGTTGCCCTCAACTTTGCCGATATTTTGCAGCCACAACGGAAAAAAAGAAAACAGCCAAAGGCTGGTTTTTGTTGCGGTAAAATTTACCGTAACAAGGGGTTCAACTAAAGCATTACTACACTTTTTTAGTACTATCGGTTGAATACCATCACGACCGGCTGAGCAGTCATCATTCAACGCAGATAAAAGATCAAGGACCGTACTCTGTAGCACAGGTATGTGACTACAGCTAGTTTGCGAAAAAGTGTGAAGATTATGAAAATATACTTCATCAACTTCATGAGGGCTATTAACAAATGACTCACGGAAATTCGTTGCGAAAGCGTTACAGATATCAAAAGTTTTATCTAACGAAAGGTTCTTGTAAGTGAAGTTAACTGAAAAGCCATCTGATTTTTTCTTTGAGTTTACAAAATTCCAAAATTTTTTAGGATTCTCGTTCAAAGAAGTGCCCATATCAGTAACATAACAAGCATATAAAAAATTAGAAAGAGATTTAAATTGGTTAAAGAGTTTAACATAAAAAGAGAAGTTGACTGGAGACAGAGTTTTGAGATACGTTTTCCATGCCTTATTTCTTTTGTTACGCAGTAAACGCAATTCTTTCGTATACCAAGGATGGCTTAAGTTTGTATTTCTTGATTTCTTTATCGGTACATTTTTTTCAAAACAGTAATTAAGGATCCTATAAAAAGTTGAAACTGCTTCGTCAATGTTAGAAAATGCTAGTGTATCAGCAATTCCAGAAATGGTTAAATCTTCAGACAACTGCTGAAAATTGGCTCTTCTGAAATCAAAATTATAAAAGAATTACTGTGATTAGTAAGGTGATTACTTAGGTCAAAAAAAAGTCCAAAGGAGGGTGATATTTGTCAATATTAGTAATTCCTAAACTAGATTCTAGAACAAGAGTACTAATAGCGTCAGAAGAAAAGACTAAATCGGGACTTCGATTTTTTGAGTTTTTAATACAGCTTGTTTGCTGTAAGTCAGTAAGAAGGACTTTATCGAGAAGAGATAGTTCCAATTGTGAAGAAGAAGGAGAGGCTTCAAGGCAGGATTCGTCTTCGGATGGAATCCAGTCAATGTGTGGTAAATTAAAATCACCTAAAAGTAAGATATTGGTGTCAGAGCTGAACAAATTTATAAGATTGTCCAATGCCAAGGAGAGATCGTTATAAACAGACTCCAAAAGGAATGTAAATTATTCTAATAAAATAAGAGATTTAATACATGTAAATTTTATTTTTGTCAATAGGCTTACGGCAATGCCATGCTCAATGGTTTTTGTATATTATGTAAACTAAATGTTTGTAATAAAGAAAATCTATCTAACTACATTACTTACAGCTCTCAACCATTCCTGTGTGCGAGTACTGTTGTCAGGGATAAAGGATGATAAATACATAAGCTATATTTTCAATAATCAAAATTCATACTTCCCTACAAGAATTTTCATCCCAAAACCTTAGAGAAAGAGTTGAATTAACGTTTTACATCATTATATGATATGATTTGAATTTTATCCGTTTAGAAAATTATTCAATACTTCTAGATGTCAATCTAAGTCTTCCAAAAACATAGTCAACAACAACCATTGGTATAAAATTCGTAACTAGTTTTTGTGATCTTCTCGAAAAGTTACATTTATACAAATTCCTGGTCTTTGTAAACATACAAAATCTTATACGTAACATCTTTTTAAAGATCTTTATATGATGTAAATATTAATAAATCGAATTTGTTTGCTTCTTAGCAATTTTAATAATACCACACATTACATTTAAGTGAGTGTCATCTATTTGATATCTACTTTCATTCATATAAATTAAGTACATTTTCATCACATCGTTGATTTTCTCAGTCAAACTTAAATACATTAAAAAAGCCCATAGCTTATTTATTTTACTAATATCAACATTCCAAATAATAATTTGCATTTCATGTCTCTCTGTTTGTAGAAACACAAGCCTTAAAAACTTTCAGAATAATATTTTTCATAGGAGAGAAAACTATAAATATTTATTTAGGTATAGGCATTCGTTCGATATTTTAATTTTAATTTGAATTTTCTTTTGAACTTAAATATTCAAAACATTTCTTTTCAAATAAAGTAAAGTATAATTTCATTCATTTCATTTATCCATAAACTTTAAGTTGCATAGGTACACAATTTATGTAGGTATATAAAATATAGGTATGTATCTATTTCTTTGGATAAAAACATTTATGCACATATTCTGAAAATTATCTGACTTAATATTTCGTATTCAAAACCTTCCACCCCCTCCTAGAAAAATACTACTTCTGAGATCCATCCTGAATCTATCTGCACCTGTACTCACTCAGTTTTGCATTTAGTATATTTTTTTTATTAAATGCAAATCAAAAGAATTTCCTTTCGCAAAACAAAATCCTTGACTTAATTGAGTAAAAGAGAAAAAAAAATACACATAAAATACCGATAAGGATTTTAAACACGAGGAAATATTATTTTAACCATCACAGCCAACTAAGCCCGTTGATTTATTTTTCCAGTGCTTAATTCAAGGTCACATCCAGCAAAAGGAGATGAGGCACAATTTCCTTGCATACATCATAAACTACTACAACTTTACTTCCAACTCATATACTTACATATACATTCACTCATGATGCATCACACAACACAGAAACCAACCTTCAATATCCTTTCGCTCCTTTTTGGATGTAATAAAATAGTTTGGAAAAAAAAGTGAAATCTCACAAAGTCCTGCATCACACAGTTTTCGCTATAACTATACCGACCCCTATAACTATGTATATTTGAGTTGGTATAGTCGTCGTCCTTGCGGAGAAATCACTTGGAAATGATATTTCATTGTCAGGTGAATTTCATGGGGTCCAAAGTGGTACATGAAGTAATTGAATTGCAGAGTATTGAATACATTTTTGTATTAAGTTTCTATTTAGTCAATTTATTGTCGCTGATGTTTCTGATACCTGCAGTTTAAAAGAAAAATTAAGAACAATTCTAAGTCACTTGTATGTAGCTCTCTTCATCTTTAAGGTATCTTTAAGGATTAAAAATATTCACTTTAATATATACAAATATAGGAACATTTAAAAAAGCATTCAATACAGAGTTTAACGAATCTTCATTCATACAATTTTCTAACATTATTTTTACAAGAAATCTAATAGTTAAATGTCTCAAAAGATTAAATTTCAGCAGAAATATACAAATGTCAACCCTAATATTGAAGGATTGAGTAACTAAATTTAAATTTTTGAATCAGCAAAAATCATAAAAATGCACCTTAAAAGAAAATAAGTATAAGGTTAGATAATAAATTCATAAACACAATTTATTCATAAAGTTATGTGTTTAAAAATATGAAAAATCAGCTAATAATACGCTGATGTCTTGAGTTGTCATTAAATAAAATTAAAATTAAATACAAAATTTTAAAATTAGTACAATTTAAAGATGTAGTTTGCTAAGCTCAAAAAATAATTTATCTAATTTAAACGGTTTTAGAATCTTACTATGTCGTAACTTAAGTTGAGTTCTTAAAATAGCTACTAATGTTAAATCAATGTTATGTTTGTGTTTTTGACATTTTAAAATTGACAGACTTAGGCCAGTTTAATGGCCCATTGTGCTACCACATGAATCTTGAAGCTTCCTTCTAAGCTCAATAGAACCTGCTTGATTCCCTTACGTGAGGGGCTGAATGTACCGATATGATTTAGATCGTTAAAGAAGAATTCTCCTAGGTAATTCTAGCGTTTTCGAGCAAGAGCAGGGCATGTGCAGAGAAGATAAAGAACTGCTTCTACCTCTTCCGCGTCCATACAGCTTTTGAAAAAGTCATTTGAGAATACGCCTGGCGTGCTTTCCTATTAGACAGTGTCCTGTTATGACACTTATTATAGAGCTTATATGCGATCTGCTAAGAGAGAGCAAGCACCTTGAACGTTATAAATATAGTGTTGGCCATATATTTTTTGTTACTTGACACGTGGTGATGCTGTTCCACCTGGTGCCTGACCTCCTCACAGCGTCTTGCATTAGCAGCAGTTTAGAAGTAGCGATAAGTATGCCAGAATGTTCCCAATGTGGTAGGATGGGCTGTAATGTACCGTTCCTGGCGAGTTCATCTGCTTTAGTTGCCTGGAATGTCTCTATGGCCCGGCACCCAGTAAAGGTGAATATTAAACTGTTGTGCCATCTCTATTAGAGATGATCGAAAAAAACAGAATCGAGAGATTTGATAGCGGTCTGGCTATCAGATGTTCATATCAAGTTTTCTTTGAGCCAGGACAATACTTGCTTTATCGCCAAAAATTCTACTTAAAACACGCTACAATGATTGGGAAGGCGGAATAAGAGACTTAATTTCAGTCGTTCAAAGTACACGACTCCACCAACCCATTTTTTTGTTTTTGACCCATCTGTGTAAAAATGGATTGACTCATCGTCCAAGAATGTCCTTTCCTCCCAAAAAATCTGGGAGGTATAGAAATCTAGAAATGTCTGTCGAATTGTAGTGTGGGGATGGTGTAGTCTGTATGCTCTGGAATTGATTCTTAGTACCTAAGAATAACGGAGTGGCCAATGTTGTTGTTAGTCCACTGCGACGAAGCTTTAAGGCGAATAGCAGTGCACATAGCTATTTGTTTGCTAAATATGTCAAAAGGTGTTAAGTAGAGGAAGGTGTCCAATGCCGCAGACGGGGTCGTTGGAAGCGATCCGCTTATACATAGGCAGGCTGAACGTTGGACTTTATTTAACTTATCCCTGTTTATACCTTTCTCTAAAGCAGTCCACCATACTGCCACACCGTACGTTAACATCGGTCTAATTACCGATGTGTATAGCCAATGCGTGATTTTGGGTTGTAAGCACCATTTATTATCTAATTTTTTTGCAAGAAAAGAGAGCTACAGTAGCTTTTTTGACTCTTTCCTGTACGTTGCGTTTCCAATTTAGTTTTTTGTCTAAGACAAGACCCAGATATTTAGCCTCGTCTGAGAATTTTAATTGGATTCCTTTAATATAGGGAGGGTTGACAAATGGAACTTTTTATCTCCTCGAAAATAAGACCAGATCGGTTTTGTGTGGGTAAGCTCCCAGTCCACACCGAACATCCCAAAGTATTAGTTTGTCCAAGGCATTTTGTAAGAGTTCTTTTAGGATGTTAAGATGCTTTCCTGAAACTGCTATAGCAACGTCCGCATATCACTCTGAAACTCTCCGCATTCAGACCAGTTAGGATTTCATTCACCACCAGGTTCCAGAGGAGAGGGAATAGAACTCCACCTTGCGGTGTTCCTCTACTAACGAATCGTCTGCTAGAAGAGTTGCCCAGTTTTGAGTTAATTATTCTGCTAGTAAGCATTAAATGAATTAACTCCCGAAGCGAACTCTCTACATTTAGAGATGTCAGTGCAGATGTGATTGCAGATGTGTCCACGTTGTTAAAGGCACCTTCGATGTCAAGGAAAGCAACCATAGTGAACTCTTTATGATGAAGGGAATATTCGACGGTGCCTACTAAAGTGTGTAACGCTGTTTCCACCAATTTACCTTTACAGTAGGCATGTTGAGACGAAGACAGAAGTCTTGTATCAATACTTGCCCTTAAATGGATATCAATCAATCTCTCCAAGGTCTTAAGAAGGAATGATGATAGACTAATAGGTACTAGGTCTTTAGGTTTGACTTTGCGAGCATTTACCTGCTTTGGGTATAAAAACAACTTTAACTTCTCTCCATGCTGAGGGAACATGGACCTATCCTTGTTTTATCGTTATTTTGAGAAACAATGCTCTTCCTAAAATACATATTGAGTTCCGCCATCGAAAAATTCAACCGTAATACCCGTACTTCTTGAATTGCTTATCTGTTAACCCTTAAGGAGAATTTCGGACGTTCTATGAAGTGTAGAATATAAGAATACGTTAAGAAAATACATCGTTTCCCGAAAACTTAAATAATTATTAGTAAGTAAGGGACAAAGACTTTTATGAAGTAATATTTTTGAAATACTTAAAACATAATTATTGAAATTTAAATTATAACTTCGAAAATTTACAAGTCCTTCTTAAAAATTGTGTATTCGAGAAGTGGAATTTTTATGTTAAAAGCAGCAGCTTTAAATTAGTAAAATTTTGAATTTAAAAAAAAAAATATTCTAAGAAATCTCCTTCTTTTCTATTTTTTTTTATAAGTTGCAGTTCTCCTTATTTACAGACAATTTTGTCCGAAACAAGTTTGGTGAATTCTTTTTCTTGAGTTCGTTTAGGTCACAGAAAGAAAGCGAATAAAAAATAAATAAATATTGCGTATACGCCATGGCAAACAAATCAGTCGCTCATTGTCAGGTGTGTCTTGAAATGTGGCATTTGCGACGGAAGTGCAGTAGAGGCAGGTATAAGCACATGTTGCACTTGCTATAAATAGCAGTTGTTATAATACACGTCAAGGATGAATTTATGAAACTCATGTAAAATACATCGTTTATGTGTGTGTTTTTTTTTGTGAGTGTGTTTGGAGCCATTCATATCCTGGTGATTCAGGTAAGCACCCCAAAGTCATTTGTACATCAGGACAAACGATTCAAATATTGAATTCTGCCTGTAAAATCCGCAAACAAATATAAACAAAGTCGCCCACCTCTCGCTCTCTCTTTTCGGTGGCTTAACTTTTCTGATGGCTATACCTTATGGCTTGGCTTGAATTGGTTTGGCTCGACTTGGCTATGACTATAACTATGAGGCAATGAGGCTATATGACTTTGGCTTGGTTATATGGAATTTGAAATCTCGAATGAATATTCTCGTTTTATATTTCTATTAAAATCCTGATGGGCCTGGTGCGGATACAGAAGCTCTAGGATCTAGGATCTATATATGTAGGTACCTGATGGTATCTGATGTGGTACATGTTGTGTATGGAATGTGTTTACTTAACTATTTGAGTGTGAAGCGAGAAAGAGAGTAGCATAGGCATTAGGTAAAGCAAGGCATGGTCTGGCATAGTGCAACAGACATGCAGTTTGTATTAAGCCTGACAGCAAATGCTATTGTTTATTTGGATTGAGGTTCAACGTCAACGGCACATCACACCAGAAAATCCATACACAAAACTCTTTGGAAAACTCATTCAATTCAATTTTAATCCTTTTCTTCAGTAGCTGATATTCACATACAATACATACAAACGTTGTACATATCTATAACATACCAAAACGAATATCAGATCAGTATACTCCGGTATCTGTACGAATACAAGGGTTTTTGGGGATTTTGAAATTTTTGTGATTATTTATTAATTTTCAGTCGAATGAATGTTTATGTATAAAGTTTGCCAATTAAGTGATGGAAAATATTTTGTTCATTTGGCAGGTCTCAACTCCGACTGGTGTCATTTCGCATTTTGTGAATTTACAAGTGGTCGTGCCGGAGGCGTTTATACTTGGTTCTGGTGAACTTCATGTGGATATGGGATCAACCATTAATTTAGTATGCATCATCGAAAAGGTAAGTTTTATGCTTGCATGTATTTTATTTTATAAATCATTACGTTACGTACTCGTACTATCTGTCTACTGTGAAGTGTTTTGTTAATGTTTATATATACGTTACGTTAAAATACTTGTTTGAATGAGCTGGAAATGAATTTTAATAATTGAAAAGTTCAGGTTTTTAGTTGGTTGTTTATATCGAAAAAGAATTTTAGAATTAATTATATATTTTGTTTCTATTTTGAAGCGGAATTCTAATTTTCTAATTTTCAATTAATAATAAAATTGTAGTTAGAGGGAATAAATAAAGGAGGGAGAGTACATCCATAGACAAGTGTGCAAGTGTCGTTTTGTGTGTATTTTTAGAAACCACAAATCTAACATCAGTGAATATACACATTTGGTTAGTCCTCGTGTGGTTTAAATTGTTCAATATACAAATAAGTTTGGATACAATTTATCGACGTGTTCATAATCAATTGGAGATATACATTTTGATAAAAGTTATACACATTACGAAAACCTTCCCTAAGGCAGTTTATTGAACACCAGCAAATAAATACAAAATTATTTTTTCTCTTTAACTTACATTTCAAGTATGATATGGTTTTGGATAACTAAGTTGAAATTTCATACAATTATCTCATGTTGAAACATAAATTCATTTTTGTTCGTTTCCAGATCAAATAAATCTAAAATAAATTGAAGCTATAATTTTAGCTTTCTATTTTTAAACAAAAATTTTGGATATTAAACTGATTTGTAATGTGAGGTTTTTTTATTCCTGAAAATTGCAATAGCTGGGAAAGACAGATTGTGGCAAGGCTTTCCACATTCGCATAGTACAGCTAAAGAACGAATCTCTGAACTTGACAGTACCACCGAAGTTGGGCTCGAGGGTATATTAATGAGCATTCCTAGAAGCGCGAGTATTACGGTTGAACTGTTTAAGAGGAGGAATGCAGCTGGCTATTTCTCTAGAGCATAAACCATTAAAATAACGGTAAAAGAGGGTGAGACAAGAAACATTTCGACGATGTTCAAGAGACCTAAATGATCTTATGATGGTAATATCACCAATCAATCTACGTTCAATTCTATCCAAGAGGCTTAAGTAAGTTGCAGGAGCACCAGCCCAGATATGGGAGTAATACACAAGGAAGGAAAAACTTGTTGCATCGCCTTAGAAAACCAAAGCATCTTGCGGCATTTTTGGCGACATCGCTTATGTGATCGTTCCACAAAAGGTTGTTGGTGATACACATGACGAGAATATCAAGATGTTCAGTCTCATTGATGCAAGTGCCATCCATGGATAATGGCAAAGGGGGTATATCTCGCTTTAACGATAGAAGACAGCATTGGGTTTTCGAAATATTAAATTCCACACGGTTTCTTATTCCCCATTGTACAATGTTGTTTAGGTCGGAATTTAATGAGCTTATCATATTTTGTAGTTGCAGTTCCACATCCGAAGAAGAGGGGTGTGAATCTGAAAAGCTTAGAGTACTATCGTCATCGAAACAATGTATTGGATTAGATGTTGTAGGCAGGAGATCATTAATAAAAATGAGAAAGAGTGTTGGAGTTAAAACAGAGCCCTGGCGAACACCAGAATTTATTCTATGGTTTTTAGATTTGAATCCATCCAAAACTACTTGTATTGAACGATTCGAAAGGTAATTACTAATTCAATGAAGCAGGGATTCATGAAAACCGAAGGCACGCATTTTCGATAAGAGAGCCTGATGCCAAACCGTATCAAATGCTTTTGAAATATCAAGTGCAATAATCTTAATTTCTCTAAAACGATGTAAAGATTTGTTCCACTGTTCGGTGAGATTAACCATGAGATCACCAAAGGACCTATTGCTACGAAAGCTATACTGTCGGTATTAAGACGCTTTCAATCTTTGAGATATTTCTTGATCTGATAATTAATCAGCGTTTCCACGACCTTGGTGATGGTGACGGTGAGGCGAGGAAGATTCGCCTTTTTTGGGAATAGGCTGGACAAATGCGGGTTTCCATCCACTCGGAACGAGTCCTGAGGAGTAGGACAGATAAAAAAGCTTACGCAGTTGTTTTGCCAGCGTTGAAGAACACCTCTTCAGAACAATAGCGGGGATACCATCCGGACCAGTGGATTTATGTGTGTTTAGATCCCTTAGGACTCTTGCCACAGTACGAGTGCGAAAAAAGATTGGTTCCATAGAATCACTAATTCGCTCAAGTACAGGCGGAGTCATAACACTCACTGGCAGCGTTGAATTGGCGGCGAACTGCCTAGCATAGAGATTTGCTTTCTCTGCTCTGCTCTGCTCTATATGAGACGTACAAAAAGTAAACAAACAGCCAACATCTGTACTTTCAAGGAACGCAAGATCGGTAAGATCCACTGGCTCAGGAGCTCTATTTTCA
The DNA here is from genome assembly GCF_945859685.1 of Eupeodes corollae. Taxonomy (NCBI): domain Eukaryota; kingdom Metazoa; phylum Arthropoda; class Insecta; order Diptera; family Syrphidae; genus Eupeodes; species Eupeodes corollae. Next base: position 40,345,420 of record NC_079149.1, read on the forward strand.
TGACAAAAGACAACGCCGCCGTTTCCTATGTAGCGCTGGCTTCGTAGTTGGTTCTTACGTTTTTGAAAACAATGTTAGTGAGGCGGTCACCGTCAACAGCGAGCGCTACATAACGATGGTAACTAATTTCTCATGACCCAAATTTTGCCATATGGACCTAGACGACATGTGGTTTCAGCAGGATATATTATTGATACGCTTTACGTGAACACCTTCCGTTTAAGACTCATTTCACGTTGGGCCTACCCACAATATCGGAACTAAGAATAGTGTTGGTCAGGATAGTACAAGTACCATCCCAGTACAATTTCATAGTCATGTGTAAGGCATGAACTACATTCCTTGCTGAGGAGCGAGGCTTATCTAACATACTAGGGGACTTAGGTAGTAATCAGTGCCCTTAGAATGCCATTCGTTCCGCATATGGCAACCACAGCCACCACGATACTCCCACTAGGGGCCCTACCTCTCAGACAGGTGGTATCAGGTTGCCCAGTGAATATGAAACACTAGAAACAACAAGAACCAGGGCTCCTGTCTCCTGTGGTACCAGAATATAGCTTCCGGTGGAGCTTCGAAACCGCGAAGGTTACTTCCAGATGGACTCCTTACTGCCCAAGGAATGGCATCCTTCATATTGCTCTGCGCAACCACCAGTTGAATACTGGCAGTAATGCATAGTAAACACCAATACATCGAAATGACACCATGATACACAACCAGGAACCTTTAATGAGATTCCTAAGCCAACTCATGGGGCCAAGCTAAACATTTATTCATCAGTAACAAATAAGAAGCCCAATACACACCAAAGCACATCCAGGCAAAAACACATACACACAAAACACAGAAATATATTAGTCTATCTTAATAAGCAATAGTAGACAATTGGCTATTGGCTCTTTACACACTCTAAGATAGACTGTCACTTCAACCAGTTGTGGTCTCGAAGTCTTTTTTCTACACTACCACCTAGACATCATAGTGGACTAACCTACCTACCGCACCTCCTTCGTGCAAAAACTTGTTTTGCGTAAACCTCTAGGTTCCCAGTAGTTTCGCTATTACTAAGGATTCGGCTGAATACCTAATTGTAATCATGTCTAATAACGCCCATACTAGAGAGATCTCTAATATCTGAATAGTGAGGACAGTCTACAACAGGAACACTCCGCTGTTTTCGAAAGAGTTCCCTTATGCAAAAATGCATTTATGGACCCGTGTCCTGTGAGTAAATAGCCCATGAAGAGCGAGAAACCAAAGTCCCTAACAATAACTGCCTGATCTATCTCAGGAAGAAACTCAAAAGTTACACTTCCCTTCCCACTATCTGTCCATCTAGATTGACATCTAGATCACACACCTCTGTTGAGCAAATCTTTAATACGCCCTTCTCTCCTGTCAGTAAAATTTGAGGCCTCCTCCCAGTCCGTTGAGGACAAGTTGGCAATCGACAATCGAATTAAAATCAGGTCAAGAGGAGGTGCCCCAGCCAGCACTTGCATGAACCATGAGATCACTAGAGGACCTATTGCTACGAAAGCTATACTGTCGGTCATTAAGAAGCTTTCAATCTTTGAGATATTTCTTGAGCTGATAATTAATCAGCGTTTCCACGACCTTGACTGTGAGGCGAGGAAGATTCGCAAGTGCCCCAGCCAGCACTTGCATTGCCTCCATAGAGACAGTGCGACACACTGACAAGGAGCCAAGAAGCATTACTCTCTGACACGAGAGAATTGTATTCCTACCGACAGCTAGTTTGGCTGTGTTGTACCAAATGGGGCGCAAAACGTTGCACATGCAACGAAAAGTCCCTCAAACACAGTACGAACTGCCCTCCTAGAAAGGCCCCATTCTTTGGTCAGAATCCTTTGACCATGGGAACCACTGCCGATACCTTATCCCTAATACTTCTAAAATGTGGGAGGAAGCTAAGTCTTTCGACAAATGTAATTCCAAGGTATGTAACTTGTGTTACATATCTCAGAGAAACATTTCCAGCCCTGACAGTTGGATGCCTATTCCTAGATAGCATGCCCTTGAGCAGCACCACGGAAGTTTTATCCACTGCAAGATCTACACCCACATTCTCACCCCAGGAGCGAACTCTGTGTCCTCTTAAAAACCCCTCTAACAAGCTCGGCACGAAAATTTTACCAAATGTTGACAGCAGTATTATTATTATTAAATATCCAATATCTCAAAGTTTAAAAAAAAATATGTGGGTCGAAAATCAATTTTTACCAACTTTTGTTAATTTTTTGTAGAAAAAAAACTATCAATTTGATTTTTTACAAAAAATTTCAGAATGTTCAAAACAATATTTCATATAAGTTAAAATTAGTTGGAAGCCATAATCTCAAATTTTTGAAAAGATATTTGAGTCGAAAGTCAATTTTTACCAACTTTTGTAAAAAATTTTTTAGGTTCTTAGTTTTCCTCAAAATTTTACTGAATGTTGGCAGCAATATTTTTTTGAAAGGTAAAAGTAGTTTGAAGCCAATATTTCAACGTTTTGAAAAGATGCTTGAGTCAAAAATCTATTTTTACCAACTTTTATTAATTTTTTTCTTTAGGTTTTTACTTTTTGTAAAAAAAACTGCGAATTTGATTTTTCGCGAAATGTTACTGAATGTTAAAAACAATATCTTTTTTAAGTTAAGTAAATTAACATTTAAACAAAATTATACAGATTTGTAGAGCCTAACACATTTTTCTTATCCTCTAATATTAAAGATAATTCCAAATGAAACTTAACATAATTAAAGCTCAATAGTTACCAGCCCTTATTATTATATGAATATTCGGAAAGTCCTCATGATTTTAGTTCCTCTATAGCACTGGGTCTTCATGTGTATTTTGTTTAATTTAATTAACTTGATAAATAATCATTGCAGTAATTCTGACATAAAACTAAAATAATTAAAATTGAATTGCATACAGAAAACCATTTACACATTTTTATTGTTTTCTAAGTGTGAATGCAAAGCAATAAATTCCTAGTAATTTTAATTAAAATCATTTCTTTACAAAATCGCATTTATACACATTTTCCAAAAAAACAACCTGCATTGTGTAAATTGTATGAAATGTATCTCAGAGTTCTTTGTTTCACTTAGCACAGATTTTTGTCAGGCAAACATAAAAAACACAACCCTTCAAAAGTAATTTTTAATAGACCAAAACATGAAAATGATATTTTGAGCAAAACTAACCAAGGTAACAAGCTTTTTGCATTTAGAAAATGACAATGCAAAAAATGTAATGCGGTTGTTTTTGGTGAAATTGATATTTTTTCTTACCTAACCTGAAAGAGACTCCTTGAAAGCTATGTATAGGACTTAACTGATGCATAGTTATTTGTTTCCTGCAAAAAGTACATTGTTTAAAATTTATAAGAAAATATGCATCTTGAAGTCTGGGCGAGAAATGAAAATAAATAATAATGCTTCTATTGTATTGCAAGACTTCCGAGAGAATAGGTATTTTTGGTATTTTCTAATTTAGACGAAATTATGGGAAACAAGAAAAGCGATAGGTATGCAACATGAGCTATGCAACATTTTCAAGAATACGGATTTTAATTAATTATAAATTTATGGTTGGAAATTCTAAGAATGGTCAAATACATTATATTTTAAGACAGTAGGCACAAATATAAATATTATTTGGTATTATTATTTGTAGGTCCTTTTATTATCTCAGAATTTTGAATTGTCCTTATCTTAATAGAAGGTACAAGTTGTATATCGTTATGTATAAAATAAGTAAGGAGTAGATATTATTCAAGAAGTTATTAACTTAAACCTTTTGTTATTTCTTAATAAGAATGCATTTTGGGTTTAATTAATTTTCAAAGTATAAAATCAATGGCGATGATTTTGAGGTATATATTTATTTGCTTCATTTGGAATCAACAAGTGATTATTGAAATATACTGATGAATTAGTTTTATTAAATTGTATAAGTAAATATAGTTTTGAATTTATATTAATTATTTTTAAGATGGGTTTACACCTAATAATGACAATAGCTTTGAAGGGCCTCAATCAATTGATCTTAAAATTTATTTAGATAAGTAAGAAGCCAGGTTCGTTTAAAGCTTTGTCTGACTTTTTAAAGTCTTTTTGTTATACAAAATTTATTAGTTATTTAAAGCAGAAACAAACATTCCAACAATATTCGCGTGTTGTTAGGTCAAGAAATGAAACTGATGTCTAAAATTTGTTTTAAGAAGTTCGAAAAAAATCCAGATTCAGCTTCCCTGTCGAAAGAAGAAGAAAAAAGTAAAGTAAGAAAAAAGTAAATATCAAAGACTTCTTGTTGTTTTTGGAGGGTTTACAAATTAATAAGTTATTAAGTTTTCATAAGGTAGTAAGAATAGAACATCACACCGAGAAAGACCGTGGAGTGAACATCTGAGATATCTTTCTAGTAGAAACTCAATTATTTGAGAGTGATAGTTCTGATGTACACAACAAGAATGGTATAAAGGGTTTAAGTGAATTCTTAAAAACAAGGAATGAGTTGGCTTCCTAATGATTTATTTAAAATGGCCTCGCAATCTTAACTGAGTGTCAGATATAACTTCTAGATCGCTGATAGAACAGACATAATAAAGGGAGGGAAGATGTGATCGCTTACATTCAAATATTACGAATTAGCATTTAGCAACATTGAGTTCCTGGACATTTTTGTCGCACCAAGTCTGAAATAGTCAATAGCATGTTGGAGTAAGATAGAATCAGTTGAAGTAGAAATAACCTTTATTAATTTCATGTCATAAGTGTGAATAGAGACAGTTTAATAATCAATGACATTAATTACCTCGTTGATAGTTAAGAGAACTATCAAAAGACCAAGGTGGCTTCCTAGGGGAACTTCTTTGTTTGAATGAATGGGATCGAAGATTAAAATAGCGTATTTGCAGACATAATCTGAACCATGAAATAAAAAACTTTAAAAAATCAAGGACTTTAAGTTGAAGATAGATAATTTGGTTTCTGATTTTATAAAAGGTATTTCTTAATTATGAAGTGATATCGTCCACTTCATTTCATTTCTGCAATTCATTTAAGGTCTAATAAGTGAAATTAGTAAGATCGGTTGTAGTCAATCTTCGTTTTTATGATAAAAGAAAAAGTATTTATTGAAAATAAAAAGAGTTGTAGACCATGCTTTCGAAAAGTTTGGGAAATGAAAACGTTTGATAATGGGCCTGATATTCTTTTTTATGAACAGATTTAAAAAAGTATTCTTTCTAAAGCTTAATAAAAATGGCTTGAAAAATAGAAAAACAAAAAAGTGATAAAAGAGCTTTGCACAGCAAAGTAGCACACTCTTTTAATAATATTGCAGGTAACAATCTAGAACGGGAGGGAAATCTTTTATCCATATGCTAATATTATAAAGCTGAAAGTTTTGCTTGTTTGTTCATTCGTTTGAACGCACTAATCTCAATGATTACAATTCCGATTTCAAAAATATAGATAGCTCATTTACTGAGGAAGGCCAAAGGCTGGCTATAAATTATCATGCAAAGACAAATATTAATGTTTCAGAATGTTAAAGGAGGCATTTACAAAAGAGAAAATTAAAAACATATCCGGAGCGATATCAATTGACTTTTAAAGGATCGACTTAAATTCAGTATTGTTGATTAGGTGTTTCAGTTTTCAGACGTCACCAAATCACTATAGCTTTCAAGTGAAAAAGTTAGGGAAAAAGTGGAATTGGTCAAGGTAGAAAGAAAATCACAGGCATCTTATAAGAAAATTAAGTCGAGTTGTGTTCATAAGTTGTTGGTAATGCTACTAAATTGAAATTGGAGAGAATCCTTTTTCAAAGGAGATATTTTTAGGTGCCAAAGATATCTCATCATCCGATGAACACCATTTTACAGTTGAAGTCACCGAGAATACTTGTATCGTCGAGAGTGTATTTAGGTTAGGTTAGGTAAGTTTGGAGTGGCTGTCCATATGTCATTGACTCACCTAGACCTCAAGGGTTCATTGTGATACCACTAAACTCATAGGAGAGTAATGAACTTAAACAAACCATTTTGTACTTTTAATATAGTTAGAGAGACGTTTTGTGTCATTCGTTGCCAGTTCACTGGTAGTATCGAAGAAGTGATTACCGATAAAGTTATTCCTTCTAATATAGAGCGCTGGAACTGTACATAGAAGGTGTTGGACTGTTTCCTTGTCTATGCAGCTTCTAAAGAAGTCATTTGTGTAGACCCCTAGCCTCAGAGCATGTTCTCCTATGAGGCAGTGTCCTGTTACTACTCCAATTGTAGAGCTTATACTTTGTCTGCTAAGGGATATCAAGCCTCTTACCCGTTTTAAATCTATGCTTGGCCATATTTGCTTGGTTGCTAGACAGGTGGTACTCTGTGACCATCTAGAATTTTTTGATTCTATTTGAGAGTTTGTGAAGACAGACGCGAGAGATTTAAGAGCGGCAAGATATAACGTTTTCTTTGAGCCAGTATAGTGCTTCTTTAATCACCATTACTTCTGCCTGGAATGCACTACATTGATTGGGAAGTCTGTATGATAGACTGAGATTCAGTTGTTCAGAATAGATACCACTTCCAACTCCGTAATTGGTCATTGAACCGTCTGTATAGAAGTGTACCGCATCGTCTTCCAGGGGTCTCTCTTTTTTCCAGGAGGACCTTGAAGGGATGGACATATGGAAGCTTTTACCAAATACAATTTTTGAGGTGGTATAGTCTAAGCTATCTGGGATAGATCTGAAATTGTCTAGAGTAGTAGTATGTCTAGTATTGTTACTGTTCCATTGAAAGGTGGCTCTAAGCCTCACACATGAGTTGGCTGCCACCATTTTGGAGAAGATGTCAAGATCTGTTAGTTTTAAAAGCACTTCCAGTGCTCCTGTGATGCACATACCTGCTGACCGCTGGACTTTGATGAGCTTATTTAGATTTACCATCTTGTCCAGTGCGGTCCACCATACGACAACTCCATAAATGAGTATCGGTCTGATTACGGAAGTGTATAGCCAATTGGTTATTTTTGGGGAGAAGCCCCATTTTGATCCTATGGCCTTTTTACAAGTAAAAAGCGCTACAGTAGCCTTTTTTACTCTTTCATCTATATTTTCCTTCCAATTTAGTTTTTTGTCTAAAATGATGGTATTCCTTTAATCTTGGGTGGGATAATCTGAGGAATTTTATATCTTCTTGAAAAGAGTATTAATTCTGTTTTATGTGGATTGACGTCCATGCCACATTGCTTAGCCCATTTTGTTAGCCTATTTAAGGCAATTTTGTAGGAGTTCCGAGAGAATTTGGGGGTGTTTCCCAGATACAGATATTGCAATGTCGTCAAGCATGGGCAATCAGCCTGAAACCCTGAGAGTATATTTCATTTCATATATTTCAACAGCAAGTCAATATACTTGGGTAGGCTGTAAGGGACGAATATAGCAAAAGATAAAGTATTCACTCTCTTTTTTCAATGATATTTTTACACCGAAAAATTCAAAGGAGAAACGCTTGTCTTTTAACCAGAATAGCACCTTAGCGGTTGTGTATAGCCAAAAACATTCTACGCCTTTAATGGTGCTTATCATTACATCGTAAGACGTGAAGGCAACGAATTCAGAAGAAAATAGTTCCCGTACCAATTAAACCCAAGTCAGAGTGAATCAACAGCAAAGTAATATCTTAGATGATAGGGTTCTTAAAATGTTCATCTAAAAGAATGTTTTCAAATTGGGCGTTCGAAAATTATTTTTATCTTCACGTATAAATTTTTGGAAGGAAATAAAGGGTGATTTTTAAAAGTTGTAGGAAAGTTTTTCAAGAAAAAACACATTCAACTCAGAAAAATGCATGAAATCTTGAATGAATCAATAGTACGGTCCATATAATTTAATGCTTCAAGATTATTTCATGCACATGTTGAACTTGACTTCGCCACAAATAGTCCATCCGTTTAGTCCAATTTTGGCATACTCCTTCCAACATTTGGACCATAATCTCACGAATAAGTGCTTTATTGTTGTCTTCCAATGCGTCAATTCAAGTAGGCTTGTCTGTTTAAACATTAGCTTTAACATTGCCCCACAAAAAATAGTATGAAGGCTCCGAAGGTTCCGAACGTGAAATAAAATATTCACCGAACTCGCCTCTCAATAAGTCCAATGTTGCGCGTGCTGTGTGCCATGTAGCACCGTCTTGTTGAAACCACATGTCATTCAACTCAAGCTCTTGCCTTTTGCCCAAACAAAAGTTGGATGTCATCTCACGATAGCGCTCAATATTCACAGTTACGTTACGATTCGCATCATCTTCGAAAAAGCACGGTCCAATTATGCCACCAATCCAAAAACCGCACCATACTGTGATTTTTTCTGGATGCGTTGGTAGCTCTTTTAATGCTTCTGGCTGATATTCAGGCCAAAGTTGACCATTCTGCTTATTTACGTACCCATTGAGCTTCGTCGCTGGACGCAATTTCTCCGTAAATGAGTGGATCTTTGACCAACTTTCCAAAAGCCCATGCACCAAAAATTTTACGTTGTAGTAGGTCGTTCGGCTTCAATTCTTGCACCAGCAGTATTTCGAAAAGCATCTCACCTAAATCCTTCAGCAAAATTTTCCACGTTGTTGACTAACAGAGGCCCAATCGTTTCGAACGGCAACGAATCGATAATTGATGGTCATCATTAACACAGGCCGATTCAGCTGCGATATTTTCTTCATTTCAGTTCAGTAAATTTGGTGCGAAATTTATTCACAATAGCCCGAATAGCCTCTTCAATAGGTCGATAAACTGATCATAAGATGGAAGAAGCGCGCGATGAAATTTCTTAACAAAGCACGCATTTTGATAATAAAATTCAATAGTTTGCAAGCATTGGTCGTTTGTAAGACAATTCATGGTTAAATTATAGACCAAACTGAAGAAGTGCGTTAGCTGTTTAAACCAATATTGTCAGAAAAGTAGTAGCTAAAAAATCACCCTTTATTAGTAATTTAAAAACCAAAAATATAGTTAAAATATCTCCCAAATATGCTTGAAATATTAAAAAAAAACAACTCAAAAGTACTAATTTCTTATATTAGAACAGAAGGTTTTTTGTATTTTTATTTAAAAATATTATTTAAAAAAACCGAAAAACTAATACGAATTTTTTCTCAAAGTATTGAATTATAATATGTGTGTTATGTTTCAAGTACTCTTAATATTAGATTATTTTTTCTACAGTTCTTGGCTCCTTGTATTTTAAATTCATAAATGCATCGAGACAATTAGTCCCCATCGGAAAACTTGATGAGAACTTGTCACACTTCAAAGATTATTAAAAGTTAATTTTTATAACACTGTCAAAACAGACCTTATAAAAATGATTCTTCTACTGCAAACGATAAACTGTTTTTATGAGAACTGAAAAGTTTGATGGAGAGAATATTAAGCAACAGCTGATATACATATGTATGTGATTTCAGTGATGGTGATGATTTTGATTTCCCTTTACCTGACAAAAATTTTCTTTTCTATATTCAATGACACAAACAGGAAACAGTCGTTTCGTGTTATAGTCGAACTTGCTCGAATAATAATTAAAATCACTATCTCATTTGCTTGACTGACATTGTCGCATTTCACAAAATATTGCTTCCAAGGACACATGTTGTTCAGATTGGAGTACCATCATCAGTTCACTGCGATGAAGGACAAGAACATCCAGCACAAGTGTTTTTTTGTGTGGTGTAGAGCTGAGAGAGCGTGTGTGGTGTATATGGTGTGTGGTGTGTGGCACATGGCGTATAGTGTGATGCTTTGTTTGTCTATCGGAGGAACATTAGCATGTGGTGCCTTCGTATGTATGTATGCATGTATGAATATACACATTTTTGACACCACAAGAGATCTATTGTTTAGCGGAAGGATATATATGAGCGACATTGTTCTTGAGTTCAAGTTTTCTTTTGTTTGCATTAAACACACATGACCTTTCCGCAACAAAAGCCAGTTGGTTAGAATTTTAACAGAGAAAAAGAGACAGAGAGATAAAGTTAAAAAAGGAGAAAGGGAAATCACTCATTGAGATGAAACTATTGTCCTGTTTTTTTTTTTATTTTTGATTAATTTACGTAGCTTTAAGGTTAAACGACATCACTATTTCACATTTTTGACATTGTTTTATATGTTTCCTTTTCATCGCATTTTTTTCTTTTAAAATTGATTGATTGAACAGATGTTTTTAGTTCCAATAAGGGCTTGGTTTTGGGACTCTTATTTTAAATGAATCTATCCCTACAGACATTAAAACAACTGGTAGCAAAAAAGAAGGACTTTTTCAATTAGTCTTATCGTATAGTGTCAAATTTTGAAAACAGAAATGAAATTCAGAAAATCAATATCACAGTAGTTCGAAACATGAAAAGCACACACCGTGTTTTTATCAGTTTGTTAAAATGTTGACATGTTAGTTGAATTTTGATTTTCAGCCCAAAGAATGTCAGATAAGTGAATGTTTTGTTCTCTTGTAAATTTCTTTCTTTTCGGATTAATTTAATTTTTTATTTGTAAGCCCCCACTCAAGGGGTTATACATATCCTTAAAATGATTCGACACATTGTAAGTAATTAGGAAAAGAAAATAGAATAAGAAAGGAACATTTTAATGATTGGAAAACATCGAACCCGGTAAAGAATTACACTTTTCTAGTAGTGCGGCTAAAGAAAGAACACCTGCACTTACCCTAAAAGGTAGGATAAAACAATGAAACGCATGAGACCTTGTTCAAGAGTAACAAATTTCTCAGTAATTCAATGATCACTTTTCATTTTTAGACCTCTCTTTCGACACCAGCCCGAATTTGAGTTCTGAACAAAAAAAAGCCAGATCAAAAAGATAAACAGTTATAACATCCTCAGAGAAAACCTAAACACTAAACAGCATGTTTGGGAATGTCAAATATGTGATCACTCCACAAGAGGGTATTTTAAGTTTTGAAACTTAAAATTCAACAGGGTTTTTGAATTCACATGAACAATGCTGTCAAAATAAAAATTTCATGAGCTTATCATACATCACTAGCGAGTAATCAAACAACGATATGGAATGGAACCGAAAGATCAGAATGGTTCCACACGACATAAGGTGTTAAACAAGGCTGTCTTCTGAGCCCAGATCTATTTTCTCTTTTCCTAGATAATCTCACTACAATTTTACTTGGTGCAATTATTTTTTCCGGCATAAGAACTAAAGCACTGTTATATGCAGATGATGTTGGCATATTTGCAGAGACTCCAAATATGTTGCAAATAATGACAAACAAACTACAATCTGACTGTTAAAACCAATAAATTGAAACTAATGATTTTTCGCAACGGAACAGGACGATATGCAAGATAAGAAAAATGGAAATGGGAAAATGCAGATCCTGAGGTGGTAAGCAAGTATAAATATTCGGGGGTAATCATAACGCCATCAATTACTCTACAAAAACATTTGAAGGCAAGGCTAATCGAAGCAAAAAAGCTTTAAACGGCAACTTAAAAGGAGTCCTAGGCAAGACGCATATTGCCCCAAGCACAAAGTTTAAACTATTTGAGGCCGTAATGCGATCGATATTCGATATTATGCTCTGCTGGCCAGGTATGGGGATTTCAGCAGTATGAGGAGGTAGAAAAACTTTAAAGATATTTTATTAAAAACATGTTCTGGCTCCCAGAAAATACACCTACCTATATGTAGCATCTAGAAACAGGAGTGGCACCACTCTATATCTTCACATTGAAGATGCATCTGCAATATATATTTAAAGTTACAGAGCTAACAAACCATCGGCTACCTAACATAATTGTAAGACATCTGGTTTTAAGGAAATCCCAGTTCTTTGAAGAGTTGACTCGACTTGGTCTTGAACATGACATAGAGGATTAGAAAACTTTATGCCCACTATTGCTTCGAAAAATTGAATCATCCTTTTTTGCTTAACAAAGTGAGCCCGAATCCTACATGGACAATTAAATTACGAAATGTGTGTGAACAATTATTTCGACGATCGATATCCTATCAGTACAATAGCCTTAATTTTAAAAACCAGAGGGGAATTGTTGCGTTTAAATTACCAACCACAAGGCTCAAACGACAACACTCGGTGCATATTATAATGTTACCTCCAAGAAGCTGAAAATGTAACGCATTTCCTAGGAAGATGCCGTATCCTTCAGACAATCCGACGCTTTCAGGGGAAAAAACGTCATCAACAATGATAATATCATTTTAATACTCAATGGTGAAAACTGGACTGCATTGTCCAGTTTCGTCCGCACGGCGCTAAACTATAGAAAAGAAATTATCAACCAAGCTTTTTAAAAATGATCGAATACCTCATTCAATTTTCTTTTTCACATTTAAACCATAATAAGAATACATTTATGTTTTTGTATATAAGTTTAAACTCCTTTTTTTCTGGCTGACAGCAAAAGCTAATGCTATACTTTGTGAATTTTCAAAACAATTACGTAAATCACACATTTTACTACTGCTGATACTTCTCATAAATCATTTATAAAGAAGAAAGAGTGTCGGAGACAAAACGAAACCCTGTGGCACATCAGCGTTTATTTTGTTAATATCGTACTTGAACCCATCCAACAGTACCCTAAAGACGATGAAGAAGTCAATGCCAAACTCTATCAAATGTCCTTTAAATATCTTATTTTAAAGAAAACGATGTAAAGTATTGTTAAACTGTTTGGTGAGATAACAATGAGATGATCAGTAAACCTATTGCTACGAAAACCATACTGTGGGTCATTAAGAAGATTTAGTTCTTTAAGATATTTATACTTAAGCTAAAAATTAATCATCGAATCATCATTTCCATGACCTAGGAAACGAAGGACGTAAGCGAAATGGGACGCCAGATAGAGGGGGAGGACTATTTATCTTTTGAAAGGACAGTTTTGGCAAATGCTGATTTCCATCTACTCAGAAAGAGTATTGTAGTATAGGTTTTTCTAAAAATAAGTACGTAGAATATAATAGAGATAATAAAAGATTATGTCTATCTAAAAAGATAAATTATCAAAAAAAATTGGCCAATGAACTAGAACACTGGATGAACTCCAAATCCTTCTGGAAAATTGTAAAGGAGTTGGGTGGGCGTAATCAGAGTATGAAGTACTCTCTAGATACTGCGACGCTAGCACCTCATTTTAAAACTCTACTCTCAGCTGACGGAAACCTTCATACCTTCGATTAAGCGCTACATAACTCCGTAGTAAATGAGCTGGATTCTGAGATCTCGCTTGTTGAATTGGAAGCTACGCTCTCAAAAATGAAAAACAATAAAACACCAGGTAGGGACGCGTCCGGACGGTATACCAGTGGAATTCTACAAAAACCGCACTTTTGAATTTAAAAAATTCCAACGACGCTATTGCTTGAACTAGTTTCAAGAAATCCGTTATGTTTGCAATTTTTAAGAAAGGTGATGCAAATACGCCTGAAAACTTCGGTATTAAATACAATTCGAAAAATCTTTCAGCCATTCTGAATGGAAGACTTTTTAAATGGATTGAAAGCAGTAACCGTTTGAGTATTTTTCAAGCCGGTTTCCGGCCAGGTTATTCTACAATGGACCATGTTTTCGCTATCTCCAGCAACACTAGAAAGTTTATTGAACGGAAGAAGAAACTATAGACTTGCTTTGTTGATTTAAAAGCTGCTTTTGACAAAATCAACAGACAGGCTTTAATTTATAAAATGTCCTGCATAGGTGTATCTCGCAAGTTTTTATTAATGTACGAAAATGGAATGGTTATGACTTCTCGAATAGTTTCGAAACAACAGCCGGTGTGCCACAAAGTTGTATTTTGAGCCCTTTACTGTTTTCTCTCTTCATGGATGATATTTGTGATCATCTTCATGGTGGAGTCTCTTTTGGTAACAGCATTGTCAAAGTTTTATTATATGCCGACGATTTGATTATGTTTGCCGAAATTTTCGCAACAGATGCAAATTAACCAACTTTGCTTATTTTGCGAGACTTGGGGTCTGAAAATAAATGAACAAAAACAAAAATTATGATTTTTGAAGGAAGGCAAACAAGAATACGCTCTGATGAAAAGTGGTCGCTCAATAACACCGTTATCGAAATAGTAGGAATTTATTTTATATAGGAATTTAAATACTTAGTTGTTTTTCTTACCCACAATTCAGATTTCGCTAAAATAAAAAATAAAGAAGCCAAGTTGGCAATAAATTTGATGTAGTTTAAGTTCTTTTCCAACTCAAACATTGGTCTGGTATCTAAATATAAAGTCTTTAATGCCACAATAAATTCATGTTTGTGCTAGGGTGCACAAGTTTTCGTTTTTTTGAACCTAGATGCTTTCGAGAGCCTGCAAAGGCACTTCTTTTAGCGCTTGTTTCGTTTGCCTAAGTCAACTCCAAATTACGCCATTTACGTAGAGTCAGGCATCACCCCTATTTATATAAAACATTTAAAGGCTAATGCGGACATTATTCTTCAGGTGATGAAAAGAAGTGAACTGTGCCTTCACAAAATAATTTTGAAAAAATTGCTGCAATCGAATGCATCTCCGTTTAAAGACTGGAACCAACTCGTAATAGCAACAGAATCTTCCCTCAACCTTTCGGAAACCAATGTTGACGACTGGCAAGCGCATTTCGCAGGTGTTGTTGCTAAGTTTGACCAAAAGTTGTATGTACAAAATCTCTTTAGTGCAACTTCCTCAGCATCTAGAAACGTTTACAGAAACTTTAATCATCAATTGTATTCAGACATGAACTATTTCAGAAATTATGACTCAGTTGCTCAGATAAGTATTATTTTTAAAGCCAGAGTCAATCTTAAACTCTAACTTTATACCACACCGAAGTGATTTGCCGCAGCTATGTGATCTGCGCAACAGAAGAGAAATCGAAGATATCTACCACTTTTCAGCTATTTGCCCAATTTTACAAAAAATTCGTAGATTACACTTTCGGAAAAGTATTTTAACAATGCAAGTATTTTACGAAATCCTAAATGAAGCACTAGGTTGGCTTAACGTATCTCAGATACATGAGATTTCAAATCAATTTTTCATATTTTGAACATGTTATTAGTTAAATGGTGTCATTTATTGAATTTAAGGAAATACCGTCTTACTATACATATCCAATGCCTTAATCTGTTTTCAAATAAATTATTTTTTAATAAAACGAAAACGGGAAACAGTTTACAGACAATTTAAAATACATATTTCGAGTTTATTTTCACTTAAATATCAAAAAGGCTCAATACAAAACTTCATCATAACAATTTTTTGTCTGTATTTTTGTCTGAATGAGGTTGAACGTTTTAAATTATACTTAATTTTGCAGCACCGCATATTTTTCGTTAAACGTCAGTATAGAAATACATGATTTTATATTGGTTTATTGCAGTTAAAAAAAATTAAATGGCGCCCAATGAAAGACCAGATCAAAAGCAATAATAATATCACTCGCTATAATTTGATTTTAATTCAGAATAATAAATTCATGAGCAAAAATATTTACCACATTTTCCTCTCTTTAAATATAAAGAGCAAAATAAGGTATTTTTATATAATGTACATGAGTGTTGTGAAGGTATTTAAAATTTATATTCCTACAATCCTTGACCAACCAGTGCTACATTTTAAATCACCAATAAATAACCTCAGTTTTTACATATATCATTTAGTGAACGGCTTCGATATAGATTCTATAGTTGTTGTTTTTTTGAATACAATGGAATGAAAATAAAGTCTGATATACAAATTGAGTACCTACGTTGTTGTGGCAGACTACAGTTTAAATGTGTGTCCTTGCTTAACTAGATCTGACCAATTTCAAAAACCACATATGGTTCACTTTCGCTAAACTAAAATGCAATCGAATCGAATATCTGCACAAAACGCGCCACAACATGTTGGTTCAACGTGTTCACTATTCGTTCAGCTAATTGAAAATTTAAACTTCGATATAAATTTTTGGTTTAGATTTTATATATGTACATAGTTTAGATTAAATTTATATCCCCAGTCAAGTTGTGTTAGGGTTTAGGATTTTAATTGAACATTTTTTCAATTTTTCAATTTAACTGTGAAATTATTTTTTCTTATGAATTTAATTTTTGTATAAAATACATTTTATTTGTTTCAGAGTCCAACCCCACCACAATATGTTTATTGGCAGAAAAACGATCGGCTCATTAATTATTATGATGCGAGACGAGATATTTCAATTGAAACAACACCTGGTACTAGAACACAAAGTCGATTGATAATACGAGAACCACAAATTGCCGACTCAGGAAATTATACATGTTCAGCTAGTAATACAGAACCAGCTAGCATATATGTATTTGTCTCAAAGGGTAAGTTATCTTTTGTTTTAAATTGCTTTTATAAATTAAAATGTAAAGTAAACTATGCGTTAAGTTGAAGCTTTCAATGTTTGAAGCAATTTTTACGCCAGAATAAAGCTTTAAGGATAATCTAGGCCTTATTGGCTGTCATATACAACAATGAATTGCGAAAGCTCAAGACGCTAGAGGTTTGCGTTGTATGCATCTCTCCCACTCAAGAGAAGCGAATATATATGATTGCGGCTTATGCGGCTGGAGCTCCGCAGGTCACTTACTTTGCATCAGAACTCGAGATTGTTTTTAGGGAACTTAAACTGAGCTTGGAAGAAAACTATTTCATCTTGGCCGGTGATTTGAACGCAAAACCTGAAGATTGGGGAAATCACCATAAAAATCCCAGAGGTAACCATCTTTTTAATTTGATGAATCTTTACAGCGTTGAATATGGCGTCGACCTGCTGGCTACTGAAAAGCCATCATATCCAAGAAGCGGCTCCTTTCTGGATCTTTTGCTGTACGACACCAGACTGACAGTTACAGACAAAGTGGGTAATCACCCGCGAAACTGCTTACAGACAGTCGAGTACGACAGTGATCACTGCGGACTGGCTGCTGTGATGCAGATTCCGAACGAACGCGTGGAGTTGGAGGAATACGTTGCAACGCACTCTTACAATTACAGTAAGATGCGTTGGCCTCGTTTCACCAACGCCTTAGCGAGAGAACTTCGTTCGAGTGACATAGCCCCACCAAACAACAGAAACCTGACAAATACAGAAATTGACCAACACTTACAACAAATGGACGAAACAATAAAACGAACGATGGAACGGACAATACCAAAATACAAAGAACGGGACCCAATGGACGCATACAGAAACGCTTACTGACAAGACTCAAAAACTTGTACAGACGACTTACAGACCACCACGTCTTGGAGGTTAGGACACAATAAAAAATGTCAATCTATTGATTAAGGAGAACTGCAGGCTATCAATTAACAAGTACTGGGACCGCAAGAGCCGCTCAGTTAATTCAAGTGACCCTAGTATGTTCCCCAAAATCAACAAGATATTCAGGAAAAAAAAAAACGATAATGACCTTCAATGTCTAAAACTTCAAAGAACTGAAGAGAACAGAGACGTACTCATGACAGCGCAAATAGATCCAGAGGAAGCCATCTTTGACGATGACTTTTACATAATTGAAGATCCGAAGGAAAAAGTGGAGGCGGTAGGAGCTGCTTTCCAGCAAGTGTACAAAGTGAATGTTAGCATTCGCCCCAACTACGACCTGGAAAACAAAGCCCTACTTAATCACTTTTACCTTCGAAATGATATGACACAATGGCGATCTGAGAACTGGGGTTTCATGCAGTTTAATGACGACTCCCTGGCAAATGCCATAATCACCAAGCAAACAGGAACAAGTCGCTGGTTAGTGACGAAAGTTGAGCTTCAGCTCATCTTCAATTCAATAAAAAACAAAAAGTCAGCAGGTGTCGATGGTATATCCAACGTTGTACTAACACATTTACCGATGGAAGAATATGACATTTACACCACACTCTTCAACAATGCACGGAATAATGCATATTATCCAGTGCATTGGAAGACCGCTATGGTTCATCCTCTCCCGAAAAAGGTAAAGGACAACTCCAACCCGTCAAATCTTCGGTCGATAAGTCTTCTTCCGAGCATCAGCAAAGTTTTCGAAAAGATCATTAATAGGGCTCTGACTAAGTGGGCTGCGGACAACAAAATAATTCCGGATAAAAAGTTCGGTTTCAAGGCGGGTCATGACACAATTCAAGCTGCGTCTAAACTCCTTTCTGATATCCAATGGAATAAATCAAAACAACAATGCACAGGTGCTGTTCTGGTTGATTTGGAAAAGGCCTTTGACACCGTATGGTTAGAGGGTCTTTACCTAAAACTGAGCAGGCTTGGCATTAGCAAGCCATTGTTGTATATACGTTATGATATGCTTAACAGTAGTTGTTGTCAAAAGTGGCAATGCAACTTCTACCACAACATTCTCAATTAAAAATGGTCTTCAACAGGGAATGGTGAATTCGCCGATTCTCTTCAGCATTTACATCAGCAATCTGATAGGTATAGTCTTACAAAGGCAATTGCGTACGCACACGCTCTACTTGCGTACAGAAGGGCCCGAAATGTTGAGGTTATTAGAATTCTTTTGCAGCGTGATTTCGACAAGATTCAGCGATATTGCGACGACTGGAAACTGAAAATAAATGTCCAGAAGTCGGAGACAATTCTGTTCAAGACTCTGTTGGCTGGGGCCACGAGGGATACGTGCAAAAATTGGCGCAAGATGGTTATCGTTGATCTTCACGGGCAGCCATTAGCGAGCAAAAGTGTAGTGAAGTACCTCGGTATCTGGTTGGATCAGTATTTATATTTCGACAGACATATAAATGCTGCTCTGACCACGGCTAAAGAGCCTTCGCTCTGACGAAACGGCTGTTTTTTAGCAGTCGGCTTGACCCCAGAGTGAAGGTTATTTGCTACATGGCCCTCATGCGGCCATTGATCGTTTATGGTTGTCCTGTGTGGTGCAACGTTGCTCCTTCCCAGATGGAGAAGTTTCGGGTGTTCGAGCGGCAGTGTTTACGACGCTGTACTGGCTTATATCGAACAGCCGAATCTTCTTATGTGCATTACTTTGCCAACGAGGTCCTATTCAACGGGACTCGAATCAACAGAATTGACAATTTCGTGAAAAAACTCGTTCGAGGTCACATTGCAAGAGCTATGTCTTCGGCCAACAATTTAATTTTCGGGGCGTTTTATCCGAACCACGAGTATTTTGAAAGTGCACTCTTGAGCGGGTTCATTCCACCAGAGGCATTCCTCTTTTTAGACAAATGCGGTCTGATACAGGATAGATTGGCAAGTCACTAAGCCCCATTTCTCAACGAACTGTTGCGCCGCCTAATTTTATTTAATATTATGTCAAGCATCATTTTTATTGTGGTTTGAAGTTGTTTGCGCTATCATTTGAAAACTGTCAAACTCATGTGTCACTTGAAGTGTCCAGTTCAATAATTCATGTCATTATAATGAATTACTAAGCATTCCAACACCGTGATGATTACCATCTATAGACTACACAAACAATCAGTAAAATTATAAACCAATTTTTATTAAATAGAAACTTCTATAAGTTCAAATATTGCTGATCATTTGAAAATTACTATTTTTTCCTTTCGAAGCAATCGAACGTGCTTTACAGCTTTATTTTTTGGTAATTGGATATCATGACTTGCACAATATGTCGTTCCAACCAATGTGCCAAAGTTTAAACTTTTTAATTACACAAAACTTTCATAAGTTTAAAACCTTTAAATAGAAGTGTTGTATCCATAGATTAAAAACTGTTTCTTCCTCTTCCTCGTTCATACAGCTTCTGCAAAAGTCATTTGAGAATACGCTTAGTCTTGTGGTGTGCTTTCCTAGTAGACAGTGTCCAATTATGACACCTATTATCGAGCTTCTTTGGGATCAGCTTAGAGAGAGCAAGCACGTTGAAGGTTCTAAATCCAGTGTTGGCCAAATGTTTTTTGTGACTTGACACTTAAACGTGGTAGGATGGGCTGCACAGTACCATTCCTGGCAAGTTCATCTTCCTTTCAGTTACCTGGAATGTCCCTATGGCCCGGCACCCAGCAAAGGTGAACTTGAAACTGTTGTGCAATCTCCATTAGAGATGATCGACAGTTATGGACTGTTATGGAGTTTTTAGAGACAGAGTCCAGAGATTTGATAGCGGCCTTGCTATCAGAAAAAAAAAATATCAGACCAACCCTTCTTTTGTTTTTGACCAATCTGTGTAAAAATGGATTGACTCATCCTTCAAGAATGTCCTATCCTCCCAAAAAGATCTAGGAGGTTAAGAAATCTGGAAATTTCTGTCGAATTGTAGTTGAGAGATAGTGTAGTCTGTGTGCTTAGTCCACTACGACGAAGCTTTGAGGCGAATATCAAAGCTCACAGCTATTTGTTTGCTAAATATGTCAAGAGGTGTTAGGTAGAGCAAAGTATCCAGTGCCGCAGACGGGGTCGTGCGAAGATAAGCTAAGTAAAATAAAATCTGAAAATTTATACAGGGTTATCCATTTTGCTGTTTCAAAGGTAAACGTAAACAAAGCACATA
>NC_079149.1:40366196-40407340 GCF_945859685.1 Eupeodes corollae
ACCTTTTTTTTCCACACACAAGCACACACATGACACTCAATGCATACTGCCCCATGATACTACACCAACGAGCCAGTGTCATAGCTGTCCTCCTTTAGGAGCAATTTTGATGCTCGGAGCACATTTTTTACACTAGGGAGGAGCATTTTATTCCTCAAGTCCGATATTTATACTACTTACGTACACATTCGTCTTTGCTTTGTTTTGTTATGAGGGTAATATGAGCTGTCGGACTCTCACACGACATATTTTTGCTAACGGCAAGAAAAATTTCAGCACCAACATTGATTAGTGAAATTAGGAAAATGTCCCTGACTGAAAACTTTTCATTAAGTTCAAGTAAGGCTGTTTCTGGTTCTTAAGTAATATTGTGAAACCAACAATACTCAACAAAAAAAAGAAAAAAACATAACAAAATTCTTGTGACACTTCCCTTTTTTTTAAATTAAATACAAACTTCAAGTAAAGCTACACAAAATTACAAGATTTATCCCTTAAGCCATTCTTTTTTTTAATTTTGTTCTCAACTTCTATTCATCTCATTAACAAAATCATAAGTAAGAAAAAGAACAAAATTATTACGATTATTTTCTTTTTCTATGATAACTTTACTCCTTTGAAATGTTCATTTTATACATCATCCTCATCCTTATTTCTCGTCTATTCCTTTCCTTGGAAGTCCTTTTTTCTTAAACCTCAACAACAAAATTAATATTGTTGAAAGTATGTCAGCTCAGGCTTTATTGCATCGCATCGTCCAAATTTCAACAAAGACTTTGTACTTCTTATTATTTCGTGTTGTTGTTGTTGTTGTTTTCTTTAGCTTTTTTGTATCTATTATTCTCTATGTTGACGATTGCTCTAATTTTAATTTCTATCTTCTTTGGTTACTTTCTCTTTTCGCATTCAGTTCCAGTTCCAGTTCCAGTCTATAATATTACAGCTGCAGTCAACAACATAGAAAGTGAGGAAGAAACAAGAGAGAAAATTCAGGATTTTGATGAATATTATCCTTTCCATACTGAATATCTAACTTTAACAAAGAAAACAAAAACAAAGTAAAAAAATTAACTTTTTCTTCTTCTTCCTCTTCTCCAAAAAGTAACTGAGTTATGTGCAATATAAAAAAAGGAACAACTTCATGAAACTAAAAAAAAAAAAAAAATAAAATAAAAAGAAAACAAATCCAATGAAAAAACTTTTCTCTTTTTCCATTAAGGAAATGAAATAAAAGAAAATGTTTTTTTTTTCTTTTTTTGCGGAAAGAAAACTGCAACTCAAGGTATTTTACTTAATTTTGTATTTTATTTGTGTGTTCGTTTTACACGATTCGTAATACTGTTCATTGCAATTAACGTTGCATAATGGAAAATATATACCACTGCTGTATCGACGATAAAAAGATTGAGTTGATTGTTATTCTGTTACAAAATTATAGATTATAGAAAAATATGGTAATCAAGGCACGGAAGACGAAAACAGTGTGTCTGATAATTCTATATGCGTACTTAAGAATACTGTCTGAACACATTAAGGTATACTTTTTCTAAGGTATTTTTCAGCTTTAGAACCCGCCTTAATATCAGTCTGTCACGTAGTTTTCTTCTTCAATAAAAGTCTCGGTGGTTTTCCAAATTCATGATTTCTTTTTTCAGGATTCAGGTCAAATAAGTATTTAACTTCATAATTTTTTTATTTAAAGCTCCAAAGTACTTAGAATTCGGCTGTGTAACATACATCTTCAATTAAAGGTGTTAGGTTAGGTTAACGTGGCTGTGGATTTACACTTAGGCCAAAAGAAAAGGCCCATTGTGATACCACACGAATCTAGAGAATGACTTCTTACTAGTCGAACCATTTTGAGCTTTTTATAAAGCTAAGAAGATATTTGATATCCCTTTTAGCTAGTTCACTGGGATTATCAAAAGAGTAGTCTCTCAGATGAAATTTGCGTCTTAGAGAAAGAGCAGGGCAAGTAAGAGATTGTTTCCTCTTCTTCTTCGTATATACAGCTCCTGCAGAAGTCATTTGAGGCTACACCAAGTCGTATTGCGTGTCTGCCTATAAGACAGTGTCCCATAAGGACACCTATTAGGGACCTTATATAAAATCTGCTTTTAGATAACAAGTCTTTAGAGCGCTTTTAGGTCCAGTAAAGGCCATATGAGTTTTGTGGCTGCGCATATTGGTAAATTGTACCACCTAGAATTTGCTATCGCAAAAGCTGTTTCTTTTAGCATAAGTTTACATGCAGCTGTCGGTATACCTATCTCCTTAATACAAGAGCCGTGGGTCTTAAACTCCATCATCAGAGGTATCAGGACTCCTGGCTATAAAATATTGTATGCATCGGAGAAAGGTGAACCAAGGTCATGCATGTTAGTAAAAAATGACTTAAACATATTTTTACTCCCCAATTACAGCGATAAGGACACCATCACCTCAACAACGGATAAAGCCACCTACAGTCTCATATCCTCCTACCTTGGCCACGATAGCCAAATTCCAGGAAACACCTTGAGGAATGCAATTGCGGACGCGCAATCGAAAAAAGTTGGTCTCATAATTGGTTCGGACGCTAACGCCCATCATACGGTATGGGAAAGCTCTGATATAAATGAGAGAGGTGAGTCCTTATTTGATAACTTACTAAGCACTAACCTACTCATAAGTAATATTGGTAATGAACCCAATTTTGTAACCAAGAATAGGAAAGAGGTACTTGATATTACACTTACCTCTGAGTCGATCCACAATATGATTTCAAACTGGCAAGTCTCAAAAGAGAATTTCTTCTACAACCACAAATAAATTTAGTTTGAGCTCAAAGATGTGGCAAATACATCTACGGCCTTTCGAAATCACCAAAATACAAACTGGAGAGATATAGGGAGGTACTAGCACAACTGCTTGATCACAACCTTCTTAAAAGCTCCTCCAGTAAAGATGAACTAGACCTTTCTGTAAATCAAATCACCGAAGCCTTTAATGAATCAATGAGATCTTCATGCCCTGTAACCATTTTCAAAGGTAAAAAGAAACCTCATTGGTGGCGTAAAGAACTAGAACCATTCAGAAAGAGCTATCGCAAACTCTTCCACAGATCTAAGTACACTAGATCTCCTTCTGACTGGGACTTATACAAACAAGCTCTAAAGCAATATAAAAACGAATTAAGGAAGAGTAAGTGGTCTTCTTGGGAAACTTTTGTGGTAAAATAGAAAATACTTCAGAAGCCTCATGACTTTAAAGACAGAAGCAGGCACGTGGACTATCACAGATGTAGAATCCCTTGATCTGTTATTAGACACCCACTTTCCAGGTAGCTCTAACATACTCAACGACTTAACATCAGAGCCTCTAGCTTCTACAAGCGATTTAGTTGATCAATAATGCGGCAAAAACTGCAATGGGCCATAGACAGCTTTGATACATATAAATCTCCAGGACCAGACGAATTCATTCCGGCCAAACTATAAAAATGCTAAGACATGATCATTCCACCATTGGAAATCATTCTGACAAGCTGTGTAAGGTTGAGATATATTCCCAAAGCCTGGAGAATGGCAAAAGTAGTCTTCAATCCCAAAGCGAGGAAACCCTCACACGTTAACCCTAAAGATCTACGACCAATCAGCCTATCATCCTTCCTTCTTAAAACCTTGGAAAGTTTGATTGAAATTTATATCAGACATAATTTAAAACCATGTCTCATTTCCACAGCTCAACATGCTTACTCTAAGGGAAAATCAGTAGAATCAGCACTTCACTCGCTGATACGTATTATTGAACATTTCCTCGAATACAAAGAATATAACTTAGTAGCGTTCCTAGATATTGAAGGAGCTTTCAACAACGTCAGTTACCAGGCGATCACAACAGCAATGGATAAGCTGAAATTAGAGAAGTCACTCATAGATCTTACAAGTCTCATGCTCAAAAGCAGGACAATAATTTCTAACATGAGAAGTTTTACTACCACCAGATCGGTGAATCGAGGCACTTCCCAAGGTGGAGTCCTTTCGCCTCTTTCATGGAACATGGTAGTAAACGACCTACTTACAGCACTGGAAGCAGAGGGTTTCAAGGTGATTGCCTATGCTGACGTTGCGATATCCGTATCTGGGAAGCACCCCCAAGTTCTCTAAGAACTCCTACAAAATGCCCTTAACAGGCTAACTAAATGGGCTAAGCAATGTGGATTGGACGTCAACCCACACAAAACAGAATTAATACTCTTTTCGAGAAGATATAAAATTCCTCAGATTAGCCCACCCACGATTAGAGGAATACCTCATTAGTGGTATCACAATGGACAATTGAGGTCTACGTGCGTCAATGACATATGGACAGCCACTCCAACCTAACCTAACCTATCTCCTTCCTTTCATGACGGTTCCATTTTTATCGAGTTCATCGGCTCTACAATTTCCCGTGATGTCTCTGTGGCCCGGCACTCAACATAGGTGAATGTAAAATTGCTGTGCCATCTTCATATGTGACAATCGACAATCGAGGGCCGTTTGAGATTTGGTTGAGACACCGTCAAGAGATTTAATAGCAGCCTGACTGTCAGTAAAGATGCGGATATCAGATGTTGATATCACGTTTTGCCTTAACCAGGAGAGAACCTCTTTGATCGCTAAAATTTCCACTTGGAAGACGCTACAATGATTAGGGAGGTGGAATGAGATGCTTAGATTGAGCTTTTCTGAGTAAACACCACTACAAACTGATTCATTTGTCTTAGATCCATCTGTATAAAAATGAATACTTTTGATATCCAGGAGTTTGTTGTATTCCCATGCATCTCTAGATGGAATGGATAACTGGAAAATTTTTCAAAATTTGGGTTTAGGAATAGTGTAGTCTATGAACTTTGGTATAGAACCAAAAAGGTTCAAAATGATGTAGTGCCCTACATTGTTGTTGGTCCATTGAGATAAGACGTTGAGTCTTATAGCTGTACTCTCTGATATTTGTTTACTGAAGATGTCGAGGGGTGTCAGATGGAGGAGAGTGTCTTACACTGCTAGAGATGTGGTCCTTAATGCCTTGCTTATGCAGAGTGCGTTGGGCTCTGCTGAGTTTGTCGTAGTATGTGACTTTCTCCATCGCAGTCCACCATACTGCAACCCAGTATAGCCTGTAGGTTATGCGAGGTTGAAATCATCATTTGCTTCCTATGGCTTACTTGCGCAAAGGAAAAGAGCTGCTGTAGCTTTTTTTACTCTTTCCTGAATATTAGCTTTCCAACTTAATTTTTTGTCTTATATCAGACCAAGATATTTGGCTGCATTGGTTAAAATTAGTGGTTCACCTTTTATTGAAGGAGGTAAAATTACTGCGATCTTGTATTTCCGTGTAAAAAGGACGAGGTATGTTTTTTGAGGACTAATACTAAGTCCGCAGTGATCAGCCCATCAAGTGAGCATATTGAGTGCGTTTTGGAGAAAGGTTCTCAGTGTAAAAAAATTAAAGGTGTACTATTTAGGTTTTTAAAAGAAAACCGCAAAACGGTTGGAAACAAATTTTTTTGTAGCGAGTCTCTGCTGTTAACAAAATTTCAACATCATGATTTTGAAATATACTGCAATAATGTAAAAATAAGTTTTTAAAATTTGAGCATTTAAGATAAGAACCTTAACCGGTATAAATAAGTTCGAAGCTTGAATGACTTGCATTTTGTTGGGTAGAGAAATTGTCAGAAAACTTTGAGCCTGTAACGCACACAGTTTCTAGGCTTATTTCCAAATTAGATATTGGTGAAACATTTTTGAAAATTCTAGATATGTCAATTCTTTTAGTTTTCAAATCAAAATGGTTGCAATAACTGCATTGTAAAATAACTAAAACAACAAAGGGTAAACAAAAATTTCAAACATGTACTTAGATATAGATAATCTTGACTCTTGAGATGATTTAACTTTTATCAGACTCACAAATTGCATGGTTTCAGAAATAAAAAATCTATTACATTTAATTTGACAGATTTTGACGCACATAATGTAAACTTATTTACCTGTCACACAAATAGTTTCAAAGCATACCACATACGCATAGTACGGCTAAGAAACGAGTCTTTGTGCTTGACAGTACGACCGAAGTCGGACTCAAGTGTTTACTGATGATCATTCCTAGAAGGGCGAGTATTGCTGTTGAACTGTTTAAAGAGAGGAATTTAGCTGGATATCTCTTTAGAGCATCTATACTCAACCTGCGGCCGCTAATAAATGTTTAAATGTTGCCAGCGTAGTTTAAAAAAAAATATTAAAACATCGAGTGACTGCAGAAAAACGAGAGAAAAATACCTATATCCTTTTGACTTTTCAAAATGGAAGCAGCACTAGAACGTACATCAGCGGAAAAGTGGACATCGTGTATTTAAAAAAAAAAATTGATGTCACTCCTTTCAACGCAAGGAAAAGTTTGGATTACTAAATACAAAACAGATGTCGCTGATTATTCTTGTCTTTTCTCGCCTTTGAATTGGAATTATTTTATTCAAACTATTTTGCCGACATACCTCGTTTTGATGATTAGGTACTTAGGAATGATATTGATATAAAAGAATCGTGGATGTATGTACAGATGGCTGTCCATCCATGACTGGATCCGTAAATGGATTTATAATCTTGTTAAAAAAAATATAATTTGACAAATTTAATTACATTTCATTGCATTGTTCATCAAGAAACCTTGGATGCATGGATTAACAATCGATGCTGTGATGGATATTGTAATTGATATTGTGAATTATAATTCGAGCGAGAGAATTAAACCACAGAAAATTTAAAAGCCTTTTGGAAGAATTGGGAAGTGAGAATGGTGACGTTCTTTTGCATACCTCTGTGCGATGGCTTAGTAGGGGAATGGTTTTGAAAAGGTTTTTTCCACGAAATAATCCTTTTCTTGCATCAAAATAAAAAAGTTTACCCTGAATTGCAAGATGATTAATAGTGGTGGTTTAAGTATTTCTATGCGATATCACAGGACACCTAAATAGCCTTAACTGAAATTTACAAGGACAAAATAACATTATTTCACAGATGGCAAGTAAAATATTTGCTTTTGTAGAAAAAATTATTTCATGAAGAAATAAGAAATAAAGAGCTACAAATTTTTCCAACAATGGTAATAGCTACAAAGAACCTCCTCAACATCTCTGAAGAAAACTGCTCAGCAATATTGAAATACTTAACAGCACTGCCAAACGAATTTGAAAAACAAGTTTCATGATATCAGACGAATTAAAAAATGCGTAACGCTTGTAGAAAACCCATGGCACCTGGAAACAACGCCTATATCACGGGTGGCTTCTGTTTTAAATCAAGATCAGGCAAAGTTTTTTGATGAGTTCATCGATTTTAAAAACGATTCAAATCTTAAAGCTCTGTTTAAGGAAAAAAGGGAAAAGGGTGAATACTTAGAATTTTGGAGCATCATCCCCGAAAAATATGCAATCGTCAAAAGATGATCACAGATTCTGCTGACATTATACCGTTGCAAAATTATCAATGTGCTCTAAAGTTAACCCGTTAAATAACAGCAAAACACGGTGATATAAGATACTTTACGACGATGTTTAAGCGACGGCGCGGCGGCGGCGTACGTAAATGATATTATGAAGATATTATCACCAAACCTTCTAAATGCTCTACATTCAATACTGTCCAAGAGGCTTAAGTTAGTTGCACGAGCACCAACCAAGAGATGTCATTTATACTCAAGCCTTAGACGTTTATATGTACATAAGGCTTCTAAATGATAGCCAGATCACAAGGGGAGTAAAACTTCTTGCATCGCCTCACGAAACGCTAACATTTGGTGACATTTTTGGAGACGTCACGTTTGTATGTAATCCTTCCACATGAGATGGTCAGAATTTTATGAGTTTATCAAGCATCGTTGAGGATTCAAAACCGAAGAGAATGGGTTTGTATCACAGAATATAAAAAGCTGAAGGATCTATCATTAACCAGAAGCAAGTTCGTTGAAAGTTTCAGAAAGGAAGTCATTAAAAGAATGAGATAAAATGGAGCTAACCATCGTTCATTTGGTGTTCACAAGGCTTGATAAAAATCCAATTACAAGAAATCTTAAAGCTTTTGTAATTTCAATTGAACCAGCGGTAGGTCCTTTTTTATTTTCATGTGAGTTTCTAGAAAGGTAAACAAAAATTGAATTATTATCTTTTCAATAAGAAAAAAAGGAACCTCTTCTTACAAATATGTAACAACAAACAATACTTCGGAAAAAAAATTGGTTAAGAGGTTCAAAGGTATTTCTATATTAAATTATGTAATTTCAAATTTTATCCAATCATCAGACATTAACTCTAATAGCAAGTCTTTATTTTGAATTACCGCAATAAAGTGCTCTTTTTTCTGTGTGTATTAATGAATATGTATTACATTTTGAAGCTATTAATTTCAAGAACTCCAAACTTTGTTCATATGACAGCTCATTATAACATCCAATATTATGCATGAATGAATGTATTCAATTACCTCGCTCAATAACAACTCCACATAGTCAAAACCATATCATCAAAGTAATTATAATAATTCAACCATCAATGATGATGTTTATGGTGATGATGATGATTATGATGCAAACCCAAATAAACATAACCAACTACCTACGTGAATACGTACGTACATATATGCAATACGTGAGGCCTTGCCAATCAGCACCTCAATCAATTGACATATTCCATCAATCACCTAATTGAGGTTCTCATTATCATCAACTTAAGACCATTTTGTCAGAAATTCCATTCAATCTACAAGAATCAATCGATTTCGTTCGGGTGTCGATTGTCGGAAGAGTATATGCAATGCACAGCCCCATCTCCAGCCCAAGCTCAAGCTCAAGCACTATACACTACATAGCACGTCACATCAACACTCATCGAATTATATTCCAAGGCATGCACGCTTCTTCAATTTGGAATTCACTGTGCCGCAACCGAACCGCTTTAGAGGAGACAAACATCACCGTCAAAAGTACACACACAAAAATAAAAACACCAAATCGACAACCAACAAGGAAGCCAATTTCATTTCGCATTAAATTCGCTAGAATCCTGCAAAAGCAAAAAAAATAAAAGAATTATATTTGAGAAGAAGATCCCAAAAGATTCTCTTCTGATGATGCTGCCGGAACGATTCCATAAACATTTTCAAATTAAATTGTATAGCCTCAGAGAATCTTTTTGACGAGGATCGCAGGCGTTTAACGATTTTGGTAGCACTTGCCACGAACCGACGATGAGTAGAAAAAAAAACAACGAAACGATAAATAGCTTTTTTTGTGGAAACGCGAAAAGTCTCCTTGTTGCCAACCACAATTCATTCACTCCTTCCCATTCTCCTTGGTTTTCATCCATCCATTTCTGTGCAATGTGACCTTGGGGAGAAACAAGCTCTGAAACCAATTCGGTTTACAAAGACTATCAACATAGACGCGATAAATAGGGTAGACAAATCGCAAGGCTGGGTCGTAGGGATTTGCACCTTTTTAGATACTTTTATTTAGGTTATAAAAGGTATCATTTTGAAGCATTGCCCGAGTTTTCCAATATTATACAAAACGCGGGGGTTATAGCTTTGAATATGCAGGTTGTTTTTACCAATGACAAGTCGATGTACAGCTCGTACAGATTGGTCCATATATTGTACGTAAAACTTTCTTATAGAAGATTTTAAGGAAGCCTTAATGGCCCAACTATAATAGAGTTAACCGAAAGTAAGCTGATGTCAAAACCGAACGAAAAGTTATCAGAAGTTATCGTCAAAACAAAAAGTAACCATAATGGATTCAAGTAACTTAAGCAAATTTGACATTTAAATGGCTTTTGCGTAACTGCGCGAAAGTTAGCGAAATTTGACGAAACTGAGCAGAACGTCTTTTATGGTTGGTGACGTATAACTCTGCGTATTGGTTCGTTCCCTTAAGCTGGCTTAAGCTCGGTTAAGTCCATTATAGTTGGGCCTTAATACACCTGTTAGTTTGTCCATGCTTCTGAAGTATACAGCAACACCGGGATGATTGATGAGCGTTTTGTACAACGTCTCCTTGGATCTTTAAGATAAGGCCTTATTTCGCAATTGTATTGTGTTGCATATTCAAGATATTGTGTGAATTTTTGAAAGAACGTTAAAGGGCGTTGCCCTGTATCTGTTGAGTTTCTACCAATTTTTACAGAACAGCGTAAATGTCTAGCAACATTCTAATTCGGAGTATTAGCTTGACAGGAATACCAAAACTCGACATTGCACGGAATAGCTCGTTCTTCTTCACGCTGTCATAAGCTGCTTTGTTTTATTCTAGTATTCTTCTTCAGGATTAGGCGTTAAGTGCAGGTTTAATCGATGGTAAATTTTTCGAGTCCACAATAGTTAGTGCCAATCAATCAGGGTGGCTGGTAAATCCTAATGTTTTTTTTTGAATCTTTATTAATACAATAATCATCTAAAGTCCTTTTTTTCGGATTTTATATTGAGAACGAGTTCAATAAACACAATCACGAGTTTCTGGATGAAAAAAAAAAACAAAATTCCAATGCAAAGCAAGATCAGTGGGGAAACTCTAGAATTCCAATAAAAAAAACAAGCACTTAACAACTGGGGAAAAAAGTCCATCCTGGATTTAGTATCTTAAATTTCGATCTTCTATTTTGTGTGGTCTTCTATTTTCTAGCTTGGCTTCTAGCTTCCAATTTCTAGCTTCTGTCTTCTCTCTTCCATCTTTTGTCTCCTGTCTTCTGGCTTCTAACTTCTAATTTCTAGCTTCTGTCTTCTGTCTTCTGTATTTTGTCTTTTGTCTTCCGTTTTCTGTCTTCTGTCTTCTGTCTTCTGTCTTTTGCCTTCTGCCTTCTGCCTTCTGCCTTCTACCTTCGACCTTCTTCCTTCTACCTTCTACCTTCTTCCTTCTACCTTCTACCTTCTTCCTTCTGTCTTCTATCTTCTGTCTTCTATCTACTGTCTTCTGTCTTCTGTTTTCTGTCTTCAGTCTTCTGTCTTCTGTCTTCTGTCTTCTGTCTTCTGTCTTCTGTCTTCTGTCTTCTGTCTTCTGTCTTCTGTCTTCTGTCTTCTATCTTCTATCTTCTATCTTCTGTCTTCTGTCTACTGTCTACTGTCTCCTGTCTACTGTCTCTTGTCAAGTGTCTTCTGTCTTCTGGCTTCTAACTTCTAGCTTCTGTATTCTGTATTCTGTATTCTGTATTCTGTATTCTGTATTCTGTATTCTTTATTCTGTATTCTGTATTCTGTATTCTGTATTCTGTATTCTGTATTCTGTATTCTGTATTCTGTATTCTGTATTCTGTATTCTGTATTCTGTATTCTGTATTCTGTATTCTGTATACTGTATTCTGTCTACTGTCTACTGTCCACTGTCTTCTGTCTACTGTCCACTGTCTTCTGTCTACTGTCTTCTGTCTACTGTCTACTGTCTACTGTCTACTGTCTACTGTCTACTGTCTACTGTCTACTGTCTACTGTCTACTGTCTACTGTCTACTGTCTACTGTCTACTGTCTACTGTCTACTGTCTACTGTCTACTGTCTACTGTCTACTGTCTACTGTCTACTGTCTACTGTCTACTGTCTAGTGTCTACTGTCTACTGTCTACTGACTACTGTCTACTGTCTACTGTCTACTGTCTACTGTCTACTGTCTACTGTCTACTGTCTACTGTCTACTGTCTACTGTCTACTGTCTACGGTCTACTGTCTACTGTCTACTGTCTACTGTCTACTGTCTACTGTCTCTTCTTCAGTCTTCTGTAGTCTGTCTCTGTCTTCCGTCTTCTGTCTTGTTTTTTATGTTCTGTCTTCTGCCTTCTGACTTATGCTTTCCGCCTTCCATCTTTTGTTTTTCTTATTTTCTTCTATATGCTGACCTGACTTCTTTCTTCTTACTAAAGCTTGATTTGAGAAATTTTTAGGAATCCAAAACCTTCCCTTAAAAAAACTTATTCCCACCTACCTATGTCACTAGTTAGAATAAGATGAATAAAAAATGAAACAAGTGTAGCGCTTCGCTATACTCAAAAAAGCAAAAACAAAAAAAATGAAGCTCAAATTCTCGAGAAGGCCCACTAGCAATATACCAAAATCATAGAAGCTGGAGGAGTAGCATCTCTGCTCGGAGCAGTGATGAAAGTGTTTCCAGGGCAATTTAATTTATTTTAAGGTTTGGCGGTGCGAGGATGTAATATCCGCCCGGTCGGCAATTGGAAATGGCATGGCGTAAGGCACAGGAATTTCAAGCCTTAAGGGGTGCTTTCTATGTTCTAATAGAGGTTGTACTGAGATTTGCTATGTCTGCTGATGGTTCAGCGACGAAGTAGCGTGGCGTACGGGTGGATGGTTATAGTAAGTCACGGTATAAGCTACCGGGGTACAACCAAAGCAACGGTTACAAAGAAAACAACGACGACGACGATGTCGACTACGGTGAAGACTGAAGATATGGCACAATAATTAAGTTCCACCGAAACAGTGACAATGCGAAGTCGGTCACAGTTCACAAACACTTGGGAATATTTCAATGAGTATATATCTACGAGCTATATAAAATTTATTCAATGCTATTAAAATACATATAATAAAAGCTATATAACTGTTCTAGAGCCTCGAGGTTATATGTTTTGGTGTATATTTATGTATCTATCTGAATGGGGCTTAGTTTAATGGTGTTCAATTTGGTTAGATTGTGTGAGATGTCCATTTCGGATGGCACAAAATCATGACCCTGAAAGATTATGATTAAACGATATCATTTTTTTAGATTAAGGGTAACTCCTTTTGTTTATATTGGCTATACATACATACATATATGAAAATTGTAATTTAGTTTGATAGTTCCCTATGGTCATATAAATGCAAAGCCAAAAACATACGAGCACATAATGTAAACAACACAAATAATATCGTTTAATAATTTTATGAATATTATTAGATTGTTTATATAAAAGGACCTATATATGTTTTATAGTTGACCTTCGTTCGTAGCCTTGAATGATTGAATGAAAGGATTTTAGAATGATTTATGCGTATTATTATATCTTGAATGATTCACTTTTTGACATTATCTAAAATAAAATCAAGCTTTAAAATGGAGTAAGGTCAATGAAGGAATGAGTCTCATTATTAATGGTAAAACTTTAAGTTTGTATCTCTGATATGGTCATCAAAAATAACCATCATTTCCAATAAATGTAGACTCAGGTGCTTCGAAATAGAAGCCATTTGTCACATATTAAGTTGGTATCAATAAGAAGAGTATTTTCGTGGAAAAATGAGAACAAATGGTAAAAATGTATCCATTTGAACGATTTCCAATTAATATATGTTGATGTAAAAATAAATTAAATTAGATGGCACAGCAATCTGTAGAGAACTAGGGCCTAGTGACTTACAACTTTTAACCATTCCTGTGTGTCGAGTAATTGCGGGAATGGAGGGGACCTAAAGTTTATATGACGAATCCGAACGTCTAATTTGACAAGATTTACTCGTTTATAATTTGTCAATTCCTCGCAAGAGGCAGTACCCGTGAAAAAACTTTATGTGGCACAGGCAGGGATCAAACCCAAGACCTCTCACTTGACAGTCCAACTCAGTAACCATCATGCCACGAATACTGCTGGTTTGATGTTAGAGCTCAATAAAAACAGTCGTCTTGATACATTAGTAACATAATTTTTGTTTTTATGTGTTCATTTGAACAGAGTAAGAAAAACTAAATACTTTTAGTAAATGCAGTTAGGTCATGACTCTTTTGACTTTCAACATAAAAGTTAAGTCAATTTTAGAAGTCATGACTTAAAGTCAATTTAAAAGTCTCTTTGACTTAAAAGAGTCTATAAAGTCCTTAAAAATACAATTTTGAATATAACTCAATTTTGAAAGTCAGTAAGTCATTTGATTGCAGTCCTCAATTCTGTAGTGGTCGATTTCTCATCGATTTTTGAAATTAGATATTCCAAAAATGACATTTTATCTTTTTTTTCTCAGAGACTATAGCTATTGGTCGATACACAAATCGTACCACCAACTTCAAAATTCTTCAATTTTCAAGTTTTTTTATTACAGTTTTTGTTTAGCTTTATTTTTTTTTTACAAAATGAAGTAAAATAATTGCACATCTTAAAGTTAAGGTTCAATTAATTCAACAAACCGACCTCGTTGGTTATAAAATCGTCTTTAGTGATGCGACTTATTTTCGTATCGGAGGCTGGGTTATTGTTCGCATGTTGGACTCGTAAAATCTATGAATGATTATTGCAAACCCCATCAATCCTCAATATGGTTCTGTTAGGAGCGGAATTTAGGCTGGCAATTACCGTAATAACGTCTTATTTTTACTTGCGACATAAATGACTATATGGCATGTTTTGCATTCGTAAAAAGTTTCGTACTCGAGATTTTAATCATACATGATATTACGATGGTAGAGAAGTCGAAAAAAGTTGGTCCCGCGATTCCATCAGACTAAATCATTATGTCGATTGAGTTCAAACTTGGAAGTTGAGGTTTTAAGCAAATTCGCGTTAGGCTTTTTTTTCATTTAGTTTTTTAAGATCAAAACTAACACTGGCCCCCATACAATTTTCTTGGTCAAAAAACGAAAATTCGAATTTTCTCAAAAACAAAATGATAGATTTTTTTTTAATTTTCTTTAAAATTGTATTTTTAAATTTGCTTCTTTTAATAAGAAAAATATATTTTTGTATTGTTCAGGAAAGGTACCACTCGTAGAACTGTTATTTTGTTTCTTATTTTTATCAGCAACTTATCAACCGATTTCATTAATTTTTTTGAATAAGCTTTTATATTTCCACAACAATATTTTCCCGAAATAGCGCATTATTTTGACAAAATTTTAATAACATTCCTATCTTTTATCGAAATAAATGCATTTCGTGAATATTTTTGTATTTTTTACTTCTCATGAGAAGTTATTGTAATGGGTCCGATTTGTCAAATTGAAAGTTTTGACATTTCTCGACGTTTCAAGGTCCCTAGAGTCGAAATAAAAGATTTTTAGAAAGATGTCTGTGCGTGCGTGTGTACGTACGTTCGCGACGTTTTTTCGTCCTCCATAGCTCAAGAACCAGAAGAGATATCGATTTCAAATAAATTTTGTTATACAACAAAAAAATATCAAGAAAATCGCGTATGTGGTTTTTTTTACAAAGCAGTTTGAAAAAAGGTGAAAATTTCGGTTAACCTTAAATATCTTACAAACTCAAAACGCTAGAGACTTGAATTAAATTTTATGTAATATATTGAGACGTGATATCAAAGAAGTTTATTTTTTGAAAAAAAATCATTTAACGGTTTGTATTTATAAATCAAAAAAACTGAAAAAAAAATTGTTACCTCCAAAATTGTATGACTTAAATATGATTTCATCTCCAATATAATTTTGTGCAATAAAGAATAATGTTTTTTCTGATAAAATGTTGAGAAAAATCGAATTGACAGTTTTTTTTACATAAAATAAAAACCTAAACAAAAAATTAATCAAAGTTGTTAAACATTGATTTTCGACTCAAATATCTTTTTGAAACTTTGAGATATTGGCTTTAATTTACTTTTATCTTTCATAAAATATTGTTGTTAACATTCAGTAAAATTTTGAAATAGATTGAATTGACAGTTTTTTACAAAAAATAAAACTCTAAAAAAAACAATGCTAAAACTTGGTAAAAATTTTCTTTCGACTCAAATAGCTTTTCAAAAATTAAAAATATTGGCTTCAAATTTATTTTTTTTCATAGAAAATATTGTTTTCGATATTCAGTAATTTTTATAAAAAAATCCAACAGTCGGTTTTTTCATAAAAAATAAAATCTACAAAAAATAGAACGCAAATTTGGCATAAATTGATACGAGTACATATTGACAAACTTTTAACCAAGACAAATCGACAGACGGGATGGAAAGTTATCAGTGTGGGTCGCATCCCAGCCTCTTTTTACAACTATAACTATTGTAAATACCAACTATGGCTGTGTAGCACCACTGCATCGGATTAACGAATATGATATGTTTAATCAACGATCTATTTTAAAGTGTCTATCAAGAAGGAATATCATGGTACTATTGTATATATGATTTTAAAATATTATTCTTTTACTTGCTTAAATAAATAGTACAAGTTAAAGAAACGGGCCAGGAAGAGTATATGTATTTTCTATTAGAATCACTTTTCAACGTATTTATAGACATTATACGTTCAACCTCTACAACTATTGCTTACGTGACACTTTATATCTAAAATACAAAACGCTCAAGAGCCTAACTGCCTTTATCTATCTATCTGCATAAAGCTGAGCACGCCAATGAACTATTCTTTGTTCGTTTTAGACACCTGCCCAACTACACAACCAATAGGCGATCGCTTTACAATTTAAACACACATGTTCTTCCTCTTTCTTATCTTCAGATTATTTACTTTCCATCCTGGTTCTTCTAATATTAAACTAAAATAAAGCTATCGAAAGGAAAAAGCTTTGAACGAACTAGTTGAATACACAAACAATTGTTTTCGCTGAGTATGCTTTCAAGTATTTTTCATCCCCGGGATGAGTTGTCCTAGGATGAGTTGTGTCTTGGGATGAATCGCGCGATTTTTTTGACAAATCAAATGGTATTAATATCTTTGAAGACACAACTTCTTTAGACATTTATTTTCGAAACAATGTGATAGATTATATGAAAAGCATT
Source organism: Eupeodes corollae (assembly GCF_945859685.1). Lineage (NCBI taxonomy): Eukaryota > Metazoa > Arthropoda > Insecta > Diptera > Syrphidae > Eupeodes > Eupeodes corollae. The sequence goes on from NC_079149.1 coordinate 40,382,941, forward strand.
GCTACGGAATTAATGAAGTTATCATGTACATACAGCTGTAAATTGTTAAGCTTATTATTCTAAAATTCTTTTTAAAATTAAACAACTACAATAAATCAAGGATAATCTTTACAATATTTCCCTTGATCACGGCATCACTTGTGGATGACTGAACCGTTTTTTGAAATTGTTTTTTGGTGTGTTTGTTACTGTAAGAAGAAGTTCCTTATGAAATAAAAATTAGGGAAATTGCGCTAAAAAAATAAAAAAATCAACAAAAAGAAGAAACAAAGCAAATACTGAACCACCATATTAAATTATTTCTAAGACAACAAATTATACGATTCGATAGTTTTCTATGAAGAAGATATAACGAACGTTATTGACAACTTGGGAAATAAACAAAGTTCAAGAAGAGACGACATAGAAGAAAAAATTCTTAAATTCAGGAAATAGTCACTTTCCCAATACTAACAAAGCCTTTAAATGTAACCATAAGAACTCTCCAAATACCAACTCAATGAAAGCAAAGTGTCTTAATTTTTCTGCAATAAAAAGGAGACAAGAAAAAATTACAGACCAATCAGGTTTATATCAATTTGCTACTAACGTCTTTCTAAAGCATTATATAAAAGAAGTCATCATACAAAGGGACATTCGGCAAAGAGATACAATTTCTCTGTGTTCTTTTTTATCACTAATTGAACACATTTTTGGAATAAACATATGGGCAGAAAGACAGAGCAAGCTCAGATTTAGCTTTTCGAAAAACCAAAAATCTTCGAATTTCCCACTGACGTATAACGAACAGTTGAAAGCAATTTGGAAATAAAAAAGATTTTGAACTGTCATGAAATACGAACTCCTATCAGTGGGACTCACATCAAATGCACTCGAAAAACTTAAAAAGAGGGTGGGATGCGACCCACACTGATAACTTCCCATCCCGTCTGTGGATTTGTCTTGCTTAAAAGATTGTCTATATGTACTCGTATCACTTTTTACCAAATTTGCGTACTATTTTTTGTAGATTTTATTTTTTATGAAAAAACGGACTTTTGGATTTTTTAATACAAATTACTGAATATCGAAAACAATATTTTCTGTGAAAGAAAATAAGTTTGAAGTCAATATTTTTAATTTTTAGAAAGCTATTTGAGTCGAAAGTAAATTTTTACCATGTTTTAGTATTTTTTTTTTAGAGTTTCATTTTTTGTAAAACAAAAACTGTCAATTCGTTTTTTTTTCAAATGTTGAAAACAATATTTCTTATAAGATAAAATTAGTTTGAAGCCAATGTTTCAAATTTTTGAAAAGATATTTGAGTCGAATATCAATTTTTACCAACTATACTATATATGTATATTTTTTTTAAGTTTTCAATTTTTTGTACAAAAACTGTCAATTCAATTTTTTTCAAAATTTTTCTGAATGTTTACAGCAATATTTTTTGAAAGATAAAAGTAGCTTAAAGCCAATATCTACAATTTTTTAAAAGATATTTGAGTCGAATATCAATTTTTACTTTTTTTTATTTCTTTTTAGGTTTTTAATATTTTGTACAAAAACTGTCAATTCGATTTTTTTTCAAAATTTGTCCTAATGTTGAAAAAAATATTTCTTATAAGTAAAAATTAGCACGAAGCTATTATCTCAAATTTTTGAAAAGATATTTGAGTCGAATATCAATTTTTACCAACTTTTGTTAAATTTTTTTTAGGTTTTTAATTTTTTGTAAAAAAAACTGTCAATTCGATTTTTTTTAAATTTTACTGAATGTTGAAAACAATATTTCTTATAAGATAAAATAAGTTTGAAGCCTAAATTTCAAGTTTTTGAAAAGATATTTGAATCGATATTCAATTTTTACCAACTTTGAGTAATGTTTGTTTTAGATTTGTATTTTTTATAAAAAAAAACTGTCAATTCGATTTTTCTCAAAATTTTATCAGATGTCAAAAACATTATTCTACGTTGCACAAAATTGTTTTGGAGATGAAATCTTATTTTAGTCGTAAAATTTTGGAGCTGACAAATTTTTTTTTCAGTTTTTTTGATTTATAAAAAAAAACCAAAAAATGTTTTTTTTTTTTCAAAAAATATACTTCTTTGATATCACGTTACAATTTATGATATAAAATTTAACTCAAGTCTCTAGCGTTTTTGGTTTGTAAGATATTTAGGATTAACCAAAATTTTCACATTTTTTTTTTAAACTGCTAACAAAATTTTAAAATCGATATCTCTTCTGGTTCTTGAGCTATGGACGACGAAAAAAACACCACGAACGTACGTACACACGCACTATCAGACATCTTTCTTAAAATCTTTTATTTCGACTCTAGGGACCTTAAAACGTCGAGGAATGTCAATGTTGTAAGTTTTGTAAAATCAGAATATGCATATTTATAAATTAAATTGCATTACATTTTCTTTATTAGTACACGTGGCGTGATACTTGGTGCGTTGGACTGTCATGCCAGAGGTCTTGGGTTAGATCCTTGCCTGTGCCATATAAAGTTTTTCACGGGTACTGCCTCTTGCGAGGAATTGACTATTTCTCCAAGAGTAATTCTTGTCATGAAAAGTGTTTTCTCAAATTATCCGTTCGGATTCGGCTTTAAACTGTTCGTCCCCAATTGAATGGTTGAAAATTGTAAGTCACTACGCCCTAATTCTCAAAGGACTGTTTCGCAACCTAATTGTATTTATTTTTATTTTATTAATATTTCAAAAAGCTAAAACTAGTAAACTTAACTTAACTGGCTTATATAACTTTCATTAAAGAACAAACTCTTCAATTTTTAATATCCAAATAAAACCTACTCTTGGAAATTCTAAAAACGGAAACATTGTTCAAAATTCAGCAGTGATGTGTAAAAAGGATAAAATCGTGTAGGCACCTACACCTACACCTTAATGAATTATTTATAAACAGTTTTTCACTTTATCCCATCACCAACAAACAACTAATAAACTTAAACAAAATACATACACCTCAATTTTTCAATCCAGGTTAAAAAATTATGCACAATTTATTATCATCAACATTATAAGATATATCCTTCAGCTGTCAAACTTCATCTTTCAAAACAAAACAACAACAACAATAACAACACTAAAATAAAAAAAAAAAAACAAGAAACAAAACTGTTCTTATAATATTAATCGTTTTATATTTGAAAAACATTTTGAATTATTTATTATTTTATATCGAAGCAAAAAGCAAGTTAAACACAATAAATCAATGTCAAGTCTATATGGAGATTTAGGATATGCTCTACGATGATGGTGATAATAAGCATCGCATCCAGCTTTATGGAGAGGACACTCGCATACAATTTCCATCTTAAATTGCCCAAAGAATATTGACTTCATTAAGATACAGTAATAATAATAATCTGTTGTGTTTATTATCTTTATCTATGGTTCTATCATTTTCTAAAGGAGGGTATCTTTGTGTCTTTGTTGTCTGTATAGAAAATATGATTCACGAGTTGTTTGTGTTGTTTTTTGGTTTTGTTTTATAAATAAAATTAACATAATCGAAGAAATTTTGAGTAATTCGATGTCAAATCAACTGTGAATTGGTTCGAAAATGTTGTGTGCTGTGATGTCCTTGTTAGGGCTTTAGGAAACACGAGAGGATTTACATAGAATGAGAGAAAAAGACGTCTAAGTTTTTTTGATATTTTCTATTCTTGGAATATCTACAACGATTATGTTAGCTACGCTTAACATTTGTCTTTTTGAATCAATGTGCTTTCTTGATAGAAAGTGAATATTTTTCAAGGATTTTCAATATAAAATTATTTATAATTGGTATGAGAAAATATGAAATAAATGATTTATTACAATTATAGGTGGACATGGATTTGAATTTTAGTTACATTTCCAGTTAAAATTATATTTCAGTTTAGGAAAACAAAACTTTTTTAGATTTGATATTAATTTTTAACAAACAATTTTTAAAAAATTGCTAAAACGAAGTTACATGGCAAAACGAAGTTAAATATCGTTTCTAAGTTCAAAAAGACTTTGCACAGTAAACAAAAGTTCCAAATTAGCTAAACAAAGTCTATAGATATTTTATTTTTAAGGAAAGATTATAGAAATTTTTCCATTGCAATAACTAATTTATAATGAATTGATTTGTATGAGAATGTGAAAAGAAAGATGATTCAAAATTGAAGAAAAAATATATCAGGCATTTGTTTGATGTAAACCCAGATGATAAAAACTAACTAAAATTTAATCAGTACGGACTGTAGGTCAGCTAGATCTTGAGAGTTGTAAGTTACTATTTATTTATTTTAATTGGTTTTGATGGCATTAATTCAATTCCAACTTCAAAAATAACGTATCATCTCATTTTTAAATTATTAAAAAAATATAAATATAATTTTGAAAATAGGTATTCGAAATGGGCATAAGAATGAAATCCCGAATGTATCTTCCAAACTAACTGGCTATCCATTTTGAGGTTTCTAAAGTATAAGGCTGGAATTCAACATCTGTCAAACTAAGTTGTTTAATTAAAAATCTGGCATTTAAGAAAATGTATTGTTAACTATCACACATTGTGCATTCAAGAGGACATAAGCGTTCACAGGTTTTTCTCAAAACCCACCTCTGTCTATCAACTTCTACTCTCTCCTCCCCGTGGTGAACATCGGATGCCTAGTACCTCAACTGAAGATTGGGTTTTAGGCCCAGAGGAAAGTTTTTGGGTGCAACAAACAAGTGCGGGGGAGAGATGCATCCATTAAGGCAACCCTCCTTATCCAGACGGCAGCGGAGGAATTCCCGAGATGGAATCAACGGTGGCGTCTACAGTTCCAGTAAGGTTCAACTACTTAGTGAACCACTTATAGGACTTGTACGACTTATTCGGAGCCCCACCCTATAAGGAGCGGTTTTATCCGGCTAACCGTCCTTGGAGTTATACTAAGGATTTAGTTCTCTAGGTTGGGGGTTGTCTCTTGGGGGTGACTTTCTGACCAAGTAAGAATCGCCTAGTTGCGAAGCACAAACAAGGCTTGGATACGGACGGATTAACTGTTGACAATTTAAGCAAACGAATAAAGGACAACGAGCTTCGGAAATGCACGTGGAATGTTAGGTCCTTAACAGACTATGATTGGCCAGGAAATACGATGGGATGGGCCGGGCAAAAAGAGGATGAAAAACTGCGATATTTACTATTGTTACTGCTATCGAGAAAACAAACAGCGCTTATTTGGATGCGGCTTTGTCATTGTAGCCAGACTAAGGCAACAAGTCTTGAGCTATAAGTGTATCAACGAGCGACTCATGACCATCTTTATCAAGGCTAAATGGGCCAATATTAGCCTGATATGCACGCACGCCTTTACATAAGAGAAAGATGACAAAACATTTGAGCAGTGTCCTAGCTACGATATTAAAATTGTCCTGAGCGAATTTTAATGCCGAGCTAGGAAGTAAAGACATCTTTGGTGGAATAATCGGGAAAAACAGCCTGGATGACAACACTTCCAACAACGGATTCAGATTCATAGGTTTTGCTGCGTGGCGAAACATCATGGTAGTCAGTACGCAATTTCCACACCTCAACATAAACAAAGGAACTTGAAATTCTCCAGATCAATCTACCGTCAACAGGATTGACCATATTGCGACAAACCCCAGACACGCTTCGAGCATCATTGATGTACGAACTTTCCGAGGAATTAACATCGACTCGGACCAAAACCTCGTTGTTTCCAAGGTAGCACTTTGAGTTTCCAGACCCAAGGCATAACAGGGAGATGCTGGGAGAAGGTACAAAGTCGAACTGCTACATCGCAAGAGATCGTCAAATGCTTCTCCGACCGAGTTACAAGTAACCTCTCTCTAAGTTCTCTGCCATCAACACAATGTATCGAAAACCAATGGCAACATTGCCAAGATGCAATCAGAGAAGCCGTTTCTGATGTGCTGGGTTTCAAACAGCCACCAACAAAGAACCTCTGGTTAGATGAGCAAAGTCGGCAGGCAAATGCAGGCAAACAACTGACATACAAAGTGGCGCTGTATGAAAGGAGGAGAGCCGCCCATGAGCTCTATGAGCAGCAGAGGCGGGAGAAACATGTGCGGTCGAAGATGTTGAGAGGTTTAAAAGCAGGAATGAAGTTTGAAAGTTTTATGAACAGGTGAAACGAAATTCACAGGTCCATAAACCTACAACCGAAGGCTGCAAAGACGAAAGTGGAAACATCATAGTGGAACCGCAGTCAATGCTGAGGATATGCAAGGACCACTTCTGCAGACTGTATAATGGCGAAGACAAACTGAATTCCGCTGTCACGCACGATGATCCATTTAACATAGACGACAAAAGCCAACAATCCCGTCCTCTCGACTTAGACGAAGTAAAGATTGCCATATCTAAGCTGATGTCTAATAAGGACGCTATAGCAGTTGGCTTGAATGTCAAGCTCTTTAAAGCAGCTGGAAATAAGTTGGTTAGGAGCATGCACCAACTTATCTGTAAGATATGGTCGGAAGAAAGCATGCCCGATGAATGGAACCTCAGTATTGTTTGCCTAATCCGGAAAAAAGGAGACCCTCTAAACTGCACCAACTATAGAGGAATCAGTCTACTTAACATCGCCTATAAAATCTTCTCTGCCATAATATGTAAACGTCCTTAGCCCATCGTCAACAACCTGATAGGTCCTTATCAGTGTGGTTTTAGACCAGGAAAGTCCACACCTGATCAAATATTCACATAACGGCAGATCCTGGACAAAACCCAAGAACACCAAATCGACACCACTATCTTTTCATCGATTTCAAGGCCGCATATGATAGCATCTACAGGGACGAGCTGTATAGAGCCATGTCTAGTTTTGGCATCCCTGCCAAACTCGTCCGTTTGTGCAGGATGACCATGGAGAATTCATGCTGCTCCATAAAGGTTGAAAACAACTTAACAGAACCTTTCGATGTCAAAAAAGGTTTTAGACAAGATGATGCGCTGTCATGTGATTTTTTTAACATCGTGTTTGAAAGAAAAGTCTAGAGCTCACACGTCAACACTAGATTCACTATCTTTCAAAAGTCTGTCCAAATACTAGCATATGCTGATGACATAATCGGAAGAACTCAGCGTGAGGCAAAGGCATCAAAAATGGGTTTAACGGGTAATGAGGGCAAAACAAAGTACATTCTGTCGTCAAGAAAGGACATACAACACTGACGTCTTGGTCAAATTGTCACCATCGACAGACGTAACTTTGATGAAGTCAAGGACTTCGTCTACCTAAGCTCCGCTATAAACGCAGAAAACAACACCAGCGATGAGATCAAACGCAGAATAACCCTTGCTAACCTCGTTGTTTCTTTGGAAAGAAATTGAGTGGTAAAGTCCTCTCTCGAATGAGCAAAGTGTTGCTATATAAGACCCTTATCATCCCCGTCCTACTATACAGTGCAGAAGCATAGACAATGACAAAAGCGGATGAAAGCACCTTGGGTCGGTTTGAGAGAAAAGTTTTTCGTGTGATCTACGGTCCCGTATGCATCGAAGGGGATTGGAGGAGAAGGTGGAACGACGAACTGTACGGGCTGTACAGCGACGTAGACTTAGCAAGAAGAGTAAAAGTCCAACAACTAAGATGGCTGGGTCACGTAGAGCGCATGGAAACCAATACTCCGGCCCTAAAAGTCTCATTAAAATATGGTGCGAGTATGGGTCATAATTGTTTTAGGAAGAGAGTACGATAACTCAGAACTCAGAAAAAAAAAATTGAATGACGGATTTGTATAGAACAGTTAAAAACAATCATTTTTGTCTATGGGAAGGGGGAGGGTTTTGTTGTTATCTATCTCCCCCTGCTTAGGTGGTAGGGGCAATTAAAAAAAATAAGTTCGTTTAAGAGAAAAAAAAATAAGTAAAAAATATGCATAAGACTTGCAACTAAGTTTTATAGTTTTTTAATAGCCACTTTTTTCAATTACTTTGTTTTTAAATCAAATCAAAACTATGCATAGTTTTTGAGAAAAAAATGTTTTAAAATTTAAACTCAAAAGTGTAATTTTTCAAAACTAAGATTATCTAATGTTTTTTTTTTTTTACAATTCATTGCTCTTATTTGTTTTTAATCAAAAACTGAAAACTAGATGATTTTATTTTTACTAGTTCTTGAGAAAAAGGCTTTTTTTAATTAATATTTTTTTATAATTTGTGCCTCCCACTTAAACAGGGGGAGATAGACCCCTATCCCATAGTAAAAAATTCTTGTTTTTCACTGTTCTTAATAAATCTGATGTAATATCGTACTCTTACCATTTTTTTTTGTTTTAACGATCTTCTCAGGGTTAGCTCTTGCGTCCGCCCTCAAAAAACATTGCGTTTTATTTATTTCTACCTCAAACCCTGTCTTCCCCAGCATAAACAACAATTATGTTTTAAACTGACAAAACTACCTGCTACCCAAAAACATCTGACAAAAAATGCATGCTTATTTTAAATACTAATTTAAAACCTACTTAAATTATTTTATTGAGAATTTGTAAGGAAAAAAAAATAACTCACCAATATGAATTGATAATTTTCAGTTTTACCGGCCAGATAACCGCCATCAAAACCAAAAGAGCACTTTTTTACGAACACTACCGAGACCGACAGCGAAATGCTACGTGAACAGACAAGTCCAGACAAGTCCAGGCAAAGCCAGACTATACCGGGCAAAACGCGAAGCGATGCGATGGATGTATACAAAAAATTTAATTTCCAAACAAAAATATTTAAAAAACTTCAAATAAAACATATTATTTCACTTTTTTTATGCACAATGAAAGAAAATACATACATTCTCTTTTTTTCGCGACGAAATTCAAATTTTAAAATTAAACCGCCCGCCAATCTACAAATCAACACTACCGTTTCCAAACCAAGATGGATGAAAGAAAAATAAATTCATTACTAATTCACATTCTACAAACAAAAGCACACATTAATGGAACTATATTTTTATTATATATTTACTAGGAAATGAACTTCACTACTTACTTAATATTTTATTTGATTTTTTTCCACCGCACATTCGAAATTAATTTTTAATTATTTCGCTGCTTTTTAATTCGAGACGATCGCGAGTACAAGAATTTCACAAACTGAAACTATTTTCCCGATTACCAAAGAACAACAATAAAGGAGACGAACTGGCTGAATGTCAGGAAGATGGCGATTTACCAGAGATGAATGCACTGAACGTATGCAATGAAAATGTTGTTATTTACCTTTTCTTTCTTCTTATTTGTTACATGGGTAAACAATTAATGGTTGCGTTTAGGGTTATAGCTATTTACGTTGGTTTTGCATGGGTAAATTCAGATTTCTGTCAAAAATTGATTGTTTTTGTTTTTTATAGCATTTCTTACTTTTTACATTTCTATTTGAACTTGATAAAGAGAAAATACCAATTTCAGTCTTTATTTGTACTTACCAAAGGATTGCTAAGCAATGTTCCTTAAAATGTCATGAAGTTTTGTTTAATAGCAAACTCTTTCTTTTATGAAATAAACAATGCAAATATAAAGAAAAACTTATTTCTGTTAAGCTGACAGCTGCTGAAAATTGTACTAGTGAAAACAGGGGTAAATCAACCAAAAACTATAGATCTGCCGATTTAATCTTAAGTCAAAAACAAATCAATTAGTTTTGCTGCATGGAATGCAAATTCAGGGGAAATTTCTGTTTTGACATATCTAGAGCAAAAATAAATTGATTTATTTTAACCATAAATTATAGCGAATTAATAATCTGATGATGGATTGAGTCGTCGAACACTAATTTAAATTTCAATCCAGTTGTATAGCTATGCTGGCTTTAAAGGTGAATGAAGGATTGAATTTAAATGGAATAGTAACGTCCATTATACAAAATATTTTATAATTTTACAATAGAAACCGGGTTTAAAAACAGTCAGAAATGGTATTCATTCTAGTAACTTCTCTTATTGTTTTTTTGAAATATGCCAAATTGTCTTTTAATTGGCTTCAAAAACTGTGCAAACAATTTTCGGGACGTTTTACAAATTACTTATAGGTTTGTATGTTTTACAAAAAAACTGTCAATTGATCTTTTCTCAAATTGAAACCTATGTATATATAAGATGATATAAGTTTCAAGACGGCGATGTTTTTTTTACGAATTTCTAAATATAATTTTCTAAACTTTTTGTAAAAATTTCAACTAGATGTCAAAAACTTTTTTGTTGGTTGGATACAATTATTGTAGAGGTAATATAATTTTTTGTTGGTAAAATTTGTAATGTGAGATAAATGTTTTTTTTTGTTACCTGCTTATATTTTTAATCATTACAAAAATTTGGTGTGACGTTTAATAAAAATTTTAATTTGAGTATAAAATATTATGTGTTCGTGAGAAATGTAGTGTTTTCACTGTTGATCTTGGGATAAAATTACATCTCTCTAAGAACCATGGACTCAGAATCTAGGAATATTGATATTGATACATCGAGAAATGTCAAAATTTTCAATTTGACAGATCCGAATCATTGCAATAACTTCGTATCTAAAGAAAGGTTACTGTTACGCTGAAAGGAATAAATAATTATTTTGTATGACCAGAATTAGAATGAATTAATGTAAACAAAATATATTTCCAATAAGACACCTGTAGCTTTGTTTTATTATCGAAATAATCCATATGGGTTTTATTATCCACATAATCTAAGTAATACGTCAATTTCAGAAACCTTAAAAATAGTTTTAATTATGACGGGTAGATGGCTATTTTGGGTTTCAAATGGTAAGGAAGTTTAAACTTTAGTTGAAAGAAAAGAGCCATTCATTTTTGAAAGTAAAGAGACAAAAGAAAGAAGGAGATAGATGGATGAACTCTTTATGTCTTGAATCGAATTGGTGATTTTAAGCTATTATCTTTTTGGCAATACTAGTTTAAACAGCTGACGCACGTTTCGTGTTTTTTTTTCACTGTCAAACTTACAAATAAACAACGCTTGCAAATTTTTGAATTTTATTATCAAAGTGCGTACTCTGTTAAGAAAGTTCATCACGCACTTCTTCAAAAAAAAACTGTGTTCAACGACGAAGCTCATTTTCGTCTCAATAGGTATGCAAATTTTGGATTTTGGGGTGAATATCAGCCAGACGCATTGCAGGAGCTACCAATGCATCCAGAAAAAGTCACAGTTTGGTGCGGTTTATGGGCTGATGGCATCATTGGACCGTACTTCTTCGAAGATGATGCGAATCGTAACGTAACTGTGAATGGTGAGCGCTACCAACAGACGATATCCAATTTTTTTTTGCCAAAATGCAAGAGATTAACTTGCACGACATGTGATTTTAACAAGACAGTGCCACATGCCAGACAGCACGCCCAACAATCGACTTATTGAGGGGCGAGTTCGGTGAACATTTTATTTTACGTTACGTTTGTGGAGCTATGTTAAAGCTCATGTCTATGCAGCCAAACCCGTTTCAATTGACGCATTGGAAGACAATATTGAAGCATTTATTCGTGAGATGCCGGCTGAAATGTTGGAAAGGGTATGAACAAATTGGACTAAGCGGATGAACCATTTAAGGCGCAGTCAAAGTCAATATGTGCATAAAATAATCTTCTAACATTAAATTATATGGACCGTACTATCGATTTAAATAAAGATTGTATGCCTTTTTCGAATTTCAACCGTATGATTTTCGTAGCCTGGCTTCTATGGACCATTGGCGATGATAAAACGCATTTTGTGCTATGTTCGACAAAAGCATTGAAATAATGGCTTATTTTCAAGAAAATTTACCTTGAATTTCCCAAAGAGGGGATCAAAATTTGTACCCATGTATTATGATTTAAAACATTTAGACTTTACTATGTGTCTTATTGACAAATTTATACTACAGAGAAAAACATTTTTGACATTACATTTGGTAAAATTTGTTTAGAAATCCAATTGATTTTATTGGTGCATCACTGACATGAATATTTAAGAGCTGTAAGTCATAAGACCATAATTCTCTACGGACTTTTGCACAACCTATCTCCTCCCGTTATGGCGGTAGGAGCATTTTAAAAAAAAATTTACGCTAACAAAATTAAGTTTCATAAATTTTTTTCTAAAGCCAACACTTTTGTCTATAAGCTTGTTTTTTAATCAATTTTGAACTATGACAATGATATTATCAACAGAAGCTCTTTACTTACAATACACAAATTCAAATTCAACAAAAAAAACAATATCGGAGAAGAAATGTATTCGCATTTTTTTCGCACACCCGGTCTCATAGACCAGTGGTCACCATTGATCGATTGAAAATCACACAAAGAATTTTTTTGGAGAAAAAAAAGTGTAATTGTACCTTTAATTTTCTCTAAAAATGCGTTTTTCTCTTTTCCGGAAGGAAATTCATTTTTCTGAACAGCTGATACTTTAATGTTCAAAAGTGAACGAATAATACCACTGATTTTTGTTCCAATTCCACACAATTCCAATGACAGATTTCTGTCAATAAACATTTTTCGGCGGGTTTCAATTAGGAAATTTTTTTTAATGACAGAAATTTGTAATGATCGCTATAAACGAACTGTCGAAAAACCTCCAATGTTTGTTTTCAATGATGTAAGCCAATGATAGCTATAACTGTGCCTTAAAGTGTAATTTTTCAATACTTTTTTTTAACTTGGCTTCGTTAATAGAACAGAATGTTGAAATTAAAAAAAATGTATAACATTTTTTTTCATTTTAAGTAATAACTTTTTAAATTGACTTCACACCCCTCTGATAGAAAAAATGCTTGTTTTAAACTGTTCTTAAAGTACTCTTGCCAAAAAAACTGACAAAATTAAGTCAGACAAGATTGAAGAAGAAATTACAAAACCACGACCAGCAGCTTAACTCGACAAACCGCCCACAATTTGTCTATATTCGATGTTCATTGGTTGAATGTCCCTTTTGAACCAACGCTTGTCCCTAACTTCCAAAAATTCTCAACATACATTTTGTTGCCAATTAGATGCATTGATTTGAGGTTAGCACCTCTAAGCACACACAACATTTATGACATAATAGTGTTTTAAACGTATTTCTAACTACGACCCAAACATATACCTAATCAAATAAAGCTCAAAACACAAATTCAAAACCTCGATTAAGTCTCCCACGAATCTAAACCATATTACGACAATCATCATTCATATCCTTTTGCACCAACTCTACAGCTATAGGTTTGGTACTATAGGTACAATGTACCGTACACTCGTACAGCCTTTGGGGAATATTAAATAAAATACCTAAACAAACTATGCTTTTCGAGGCACGAGGAACAAAAGCCACCGGCAAAACCACAAAATCCATATCTAGTATTTTGTTCTCCATAAACAAATTTGTTCTTGCTGACATATCGAGTTTAATAATCCTGGATTGCATTTAGACCATTGGCTGGGACATGGCTATGGCTATGGCTATGGCCAGGCTAAGCTAGGCCAGGTGCGGCACATCTACCTACATAATAATGTGGATTTTCAGGTGAAATTGTATTTGATATCATTAACTGCGGTACTGTGTAGTACTGTGGTCTTGTGTTTTCGTGTGGTGTGTGAAATGTGCTTATCCAATGTGCATTTGGTGGCGGGAGGGCGTTGAAAAGCACAGATAAAACTCTACACTACCTTACCTACTGCTGCACCATGAGATTATTTCAAAATATTAACACCTCATCTATGGGTTGATATGGATATGGTTCTAGGAGTCACCCTAGCCTGGCCTGGCCTTAGCCGGGATACATAGAAACAAAGCTTAGAAAAACCTGTGGAAAAAGGGGTTTAGTTTGGTGTGGCTTTGGTGCATAGGATGAGCTAGACTAATCTGGAAAACGGCATGCTTGGGCGACCATTAGCGTCCGGCTATAAATAACCATATTTTATCATGAGTGTTAGCACATGAAAATTTCATAGCTCTGATAATGGAAAAAGTTTATTTGTGTTCCTTGATTTTTTTGTTCTTGTCTTGCTGTTCCTTATATAGGAAAGTTACCTTCCTACTCAACTCGTATCTATAACCTGAAACAAAGTGGTAAGGTTCTCTGTTCCTGATGCGATGCGCCCGTCTATTCAAAAGAAAGGCTGGATTGTTTAAGTTGCTCGGCTCGAATCGGTTGGTTGGTTGAGTTTTTGTCCACTTTCGCAACTGGCTTTGTGTTCTTGTCTTTAATCATTTTTACTTGTTGGCTAAACCAACGAAGCAAAAGATGAAGGAGGCTTTTTGTATAAGCTATAACTTTGAATGCCCGTATACATAGCTATTACCGTTATATTCCCTTCTTTTCTTTTGAGCATAAAGGTACTTGTATATCCCCTGTGGGTGATCATCAGAGACCCCTGATTCTTGAGAAACAATTTCGGGTGTGAGTTTAAAAAGAATAAATTCGGTTTCCAGGTATAATATATAATATCGAGGTCGGTATAAACCTCTTTTTTTCCAGAAACGTAACAAAATAAAATAAGAGGAAAATATAACAAAAAAAAAAATAGAAAATTCTGTTAAGAGATTAAGGGTGATTTATTATTGTGTGGTAATTTGCTAGGAGGGTTTTTGCGAGCAAGCTCGCTCCTTTTGGTATCCTTATGCTTGTGCATATACAATTTCGGGTCCTTTGTGTAATTTTTGTTGTTCATTGTGAAAGAAGATAGTCTAAAGGACTGGGACTAGAACCAGCACTGAAGACTGAAGACCGAACGACTTGAGAAATGTGACCGGGGTCAACTTGTTTGAACTATACCTTCCCGACGACGACGATGTGCTGGTGAATAAATTTAATTTGAGGAATGAGACTCAAATAAATCTTTTGTCCCGTTTAGAGTTTTTTTTTGTTGAATTTGTTTTATTTGTAAGTGTGCATAATTGTACACCTTTTTGGCTTTTAGTTAATGTTTGTGTTTAAGCTACCTTTGGTTGAAAATTTAAATTCTTTTTATATAGGTTATACATTTATTTAAACGCTTTGAGTTTCGTTTTTTTTTTTGAGAGAGGTTTAATTTTAAAATTAAACTTCCTTTGAATAAATTTCTATTTATTTTATTTATTTACTCTTTTTTTTTGGCCTTACAATTCATGAGATATAAATGAAAATAATTTGATTTCGTCCTGTATACATACGTTATATCGGATATCCTGATTCAATAAATTTCAATTAATTCCGTAAATTTAATTTTGTGGACTATAGAGCTGCTGTATAGAGCGCCATCTAAATTTTAGAAACGGAAAAGGCTGAATAGGTAAACTAATTAAAAATTTAGTTTGTATTCAATTCGTTTCTTTTTGTTTGTAGTTGTTTTTGTTTTCGTGATTGTTTTGTTTATATTTGTTTATTGTATATTATAGATTCGAAAGGTATTAATTCAACAAAAATAACTAGATTATTGTTTTATCAATAACAACGCATTCATTATTATATAATTAAGAACCATTTCATTAGTTGAGTTTCTGTATGTTTGTGTTTTGTTTCTATTTACTCATGTATATGTAGAAAAATTAGTTATGTTTTTATACGCATAGGTGAGTTTTTTAGTTTGAACCAATTCTATATAATTTTGTTTAAATGAACACGATCGAATTGCGAAGGACGTTTCACCTGCAAAAGTTAGGGAGGTAATATATTTCCATTGAAATGGGCAATTTTGACAGCTCTCAAGATCCCTACGATCTAAATCAAAGGTTTTTAGAGTGATGTCTGAACGTTAGTTCGTGCTGCATGTCTTAATATCCAGAAAAGATATCGGCTTAAAATACATTTTGTACTACAGATAATAAAATCAAAAGATCCAGAAAGCCATTTCTGCTTAAAAAGCTTGTATTTTACTATAGGATTTTTGACTGCTAATGGCGGCCATATTGTTTCTTTTACTTTTTGTCGAAAATCTAACTACAAAATAATCATGACAAGTTAGTCTCCTATTACACTATGCCTCATGACTCACAGGAGTGCGAAAAAGAAAGCAACTGTGAGAAAAAAAATGAGCAAATTTTTAGTAGACTCACTTTGACGTTTCTTATTTCTCATATTCGTTTTTTTCTTTTTTTTTGTTATTCGATTTTCTTGTTGCTGGGAGAAAAGTGTGTAACTCCATATAAAAAATTTTACAGGAGAGTAAAAAAAACAAAAAATTTCAACGCTCAATGTGAACAAAATGGGGATTCCCGGCTTAAGGGATTGTAGTGTTCGCTCAAAACTAACAGATGGCATCAAAACTTTATTTTCGGAGATTTGGAATCACACACTTTTCTGTTTTCACCGAAGGTATTTGAATTTGAAAATGTCTCCAGGAATTTGGACACGGGAATCCACATTGGATCTAATAACATTCTTTGAAATGCACCCTAATCTTTATAATCTTTATCACAAAGATTATATTGATAGGGTTAAGAGATGCGATTCTTTACAGTCCATTGTGGATTCGATGTTACCGACCATGCCAAATGTTAATATTGAAATAATCAAACGGAAAATCTATACGTTGAAAAACTAATTTAGTCGCGAGTTCCGTAAAATAGAAAAAAGTAAGAAGAGTGGCACAGGCTTGTGAAGATATCCTCCAACATAAGCTGAGGTGTTTTGACCAGTTGCAGTTCTTAAAACATTTTGTCAAACGAAACCTTCGGTTTGAAATATACAACAGGTAATAAGTTAGATTTGAAACAATTTTAATGGACAGTTTATTACATTTTAGCCTGGCAAAATCCTCGTTTCAAACCCTTCCAGTGAGTGCCGGGCGGTAATAATCACCACAGTTGCACGTTGTCAAGATGGGGATCAGCTTAGGTCAGGTTGAATTGCTGAAGTTTCCTACGCCTTAATAGTAGCAAGCCTTAGCAATGCAATTTGACCATAGATACGGGATCGCTAATTTCAATGGTGGTGTGAGCGTCTTACATAATCCGTGCCAAAGAATGAAAGGCTGGGGGGCAAACCAGTCACTAACGAGCTCATTCAGATGCCTTGGCAGGGCCCGTCTTATCTTCTGCCTTACCCCGGTATATCGGCTTTTCGTGGCTGCCCTCTTTTTTCCGACCTTCTCGTGGGACCAACATTCAAAAAACTTTAATAAAATGGACGAACTAGACATGACAAATGTAGAACCATCCCCAGACTTGGAGTATGAACTCTTGGCCTCCAGCCAGGAGACCTTGAAGGAAAGCTCATTTAGCGCTGGTAGTTCCAGCACTTGGGAGCATCCCAAAACCACTGGAAGTATAGGCAGTGCTATTCATAGCACTCCTATACTTCCTAAACTGTATACTAAACCGAAACCTTCGAGTAGCACTGCAACTCGATTAACCCAAAAACCATCAGAAGGCGCTCTTCTCAGGAACTGCTTCAAAACGGCCTCTCACATTCTTCCAAGATTGCCAAAAATGAAGAGACCGCAGTGATTCATGAGAGGGACGCCCAAAATAAAATAAAGTACCAGAAGGTTGTTGATGAATACAACAACCTTCTGGGAAGCCGAGAAAAGGCCGTTAAACGAAACAGATCTCAGGTAGAGATCTGCACATCTCAGAAAAAGAGCAAGCTTGACGACCGGACAAAGCCAGTGAAAGCACCATCTTCTGGAGCAGCGCAACTACGTACTCTTAGTGAGTTTGTCAGGGATGACCTTCACGTAGCAATTGTGGATGAGCTCTCAACAAACAGCAAAGGTCTGCTGAACGTGTGGAACTCTATCGAGGGCAAGCTCTCTCAGATGGTGTTTTCATACACTATATCAAACAGTGAGGGCCCCTACCCTAGTTTTGACTCTGGCGAGATGCTCAGGGGGTATAGGGTAATTAAGCGTGCGGACAGGTTTTCTAGGGATTTTCTTAGGGAAAGCATTGCTAAGGTTACCAATGACTGGGAGGGCTTGAAGCTCAAGCTTATCCCAGCTAAGGACATCCCTAGACAACCGAAGGTTCACATTTGGTTGCCGCTAATGAGCATAAAGCCGCAAGTGGACAGAACCTGATCCGCGGTCTTCAGAGGCAAAATCCACTGGTCCCCATGCACGAATGGGCTGTAGTAAGGACAGAAGAACCGCAGAAGACCAGCGCCTCTTACCTTCTGAGGATTAGCGAGGAGAGTCTAGGGGCTCTCGAAAAGGCCGAGTACAAACTTAGTTTTGGCATAAAGAATGCCAAAATTAAAATTCTGCAGAGTCGGGGAACAGACACCGACAAAGCTGATGACAATGTCGACGTTGGCAATGTTTTAAGCGGAGTTGAGATCTCCAGCAAGTTGCCGGGCCCAAGCTCTGCAGCTAAAAATAATTAAAAAACGCTCTTAAGGTCATCCAGATTAATCTGAAGCTCTCTTAGTGTGCTTCAGATAATCTGAGAGTTTTCCTTAGGCAGGAAAACTTCGACACTGGCGTTATCCAAGAACCGTGGATAAACGGCCTCAAGGTCCAAGACAACCAATACAACCTCTTATATAAAACCGCAGATCAAGATCAAGGTAATCCCAGAACTTGTATTTTAGCTAAGAAACATTTTAAATGTTTTTATGTCCAAATTTTAGCACTCCCGATTTTACAGTTGTCAGATTTGAAGATAAGAATACACAGGGTTTGCTGTTGGCCTCTTTTTACGCTGCCCATAATGCACCATCACCTCTGGAGGAGGTGTGCAAAATCATAACCGAAGCTAAAATCAAAAAGGCAAACCTTCTGATCGGAGGCGACGCAAATGCTCGGCATATCCTTTGAGAAAGTTTTGAGGTCAACGAACGAGGTGAATTACTTTTTGATTTTATTATTGAAAATAATATGACCATTTGTAACAGAGGCAATACTCCAACTTTCGTCTTTCCGAGCTCGGAAAATTATGATGGTTGAGAGGATGTGCTTGATGTTACTTTAGTAAACAACCGTAATTTATCAGTGGAGAATTTGAGAGTTTCCCTTTTAAATTCGTTTTCGGATCACAAATGGATTCTTTTTCAAATTAATTTCAAGTCGAAAAACCCTCCGCCTTATAGAAATCTCAAAAGAACTGACTGGAAGAAATTCAGTCAAATTGCTAATTCCAAACTAAGCAACTTACCGAATCTCACTGAATCGATAGGAGGCCTTGAATCAAAGGAGAAAACCTTTGAAACTTCTATAAGTAAAGCTTTTAAAGTCTCTTGCCCAGTTAAATAAAGCCCTAAAACACTCCCTTCTTGATGGAATGAAGAAATGTCCAGTCTTTTGTCATTTTTCAATATCTGCCACAAACATTAGTTTTACCAATCGTATAAAGACTCTCTTAAAATTTACAAGCAAGCCCTGTCATCAGCCAAAAGACATAAAGATTATATTGACAGGGTTAAGAAATGTGATTCTTTACAGTCCATTGTGGATTCAATGTTACCGACCATGCTCAATGTTAACATTGAAATAATTAAACGGAAAATCCATACGTTGAAAAACCAATTTAGTCGCGAGTTCCGTGAAATAGAAAAAAGTAAGAAGAGTGGCACAGGCTTGTGAAGATATCTTCGAACATAAGCTGTGGTGTTTTGACCAGTTCTTAAAAACATTTTGTCAAACGAAACCTTGGGTTTCATATATACAAGAGGTAATAAATTAGATTTTAAACAATTTTGTTGAAAAGTTTATTACATTGGTCTTTTTAGAGAAACGAATTGGAAAGCAGCACTAGCCAACATTGTAAGACGTCAGAGCAGGATGATGCTGAATCCTCAAAAAGAAATGCGAAGAAAAGGGTAAGTTTTTTCAAGTGAAAACTCATAGTGGGTAATTTTATTTATTATTACAATTTTAATAATTGGATAGACCAAGGTTGTTAATTCTTTTCTGTCAAACTGTCACATCGTCTCCAACAATAACAAATGGAAAAATTCTTCTATTTCCAACAATTTTACTGTCCGGTAACTGATTGTTCGCATCAGCAATGACATCCCTCAATTTGCTTTGCAACAATACACCTGCGTCGTTGGTCCTTCCATTACACAAATTAACTGGCAACTAGCATCCGCTAAGGCTAATAATATTATGCTATTGGAGCCTTCGTAATTATGGTAAAGGACTCCATCTGAGAGATCTAGCAAATTTTAAGGAAGAGAGTCGAAAAAGATTTGTTGCAAAGAGAGCGTGCTGGAAGTAGCTCTTCATCAGACGAACACCTGCAATCTCAATCAGATGGATCGAGGGGAACTTCTATACCAGATTTAGTGGAGCAACTGATTAAGGGTATTTTTGATGATAGCTATCTATTGACTATCTTAATATTATTATAACCATTAACATGCTTACTTTTAAATATATAGGTCATAGATTTTTTCACAGAGCTCGGCAAATTTCAGGCACAGTTCTACTTAAAAAAGGCTGTGATAGCCGGGTCTGGTAGTTGGTACTCATGTACGACTCGCCTGTTGCAAGGAACCTTAAAATGGCTGCCAGTTTTCCTGCCGGTGGAATTGCGTCCCTCATGAAAGTATTGTTTTTCCTTATGTCACTATTGACCATGCCCAATAGTAGCTGATAAGTTTCTTCAGACATCCTCAAATAATTAAAAAATGAGGTTTTGTCGTTTGTTCGAAGCTCAATTGTAATAAAGCTGAAATTCTTTTTTCTCTACAAGTCTTAACCCAGAGTCCTCTTCTGCTTTGCTTTTTCACATTCCAAAAGCTGTTTTCTTACACATACCCATTAATTTAATCACAACAGCCTCATCTTCACTGCTGTCTGTGTCCATTTTCATTAATGGCAATCGATGCATAGTTTAACAGCTTTAATAAATTTTGGGAATCCATTTCCGAAATCCTATTTCTTTTGTTTTATAAATTTTACTTTAATTTAAAAACTATAAACAAATTAAAGCCAACGAGAAGGAGCATTCAAAACAAACAATAATTGTCAAATTTGAGGCATGGGGCCAAAGTGTAATAGGGGACTTACAGCGTTGTGCAACAAGTGCAAAATGGGTGTTGTCTAGTGGCATGGCAACGATGCGAGCGTTGCACCATTTTCATGAAGTTCGGCTATTTAACGTTTGGTGGCCATCGGCTCATTGAACAATCTCGAAACACACATTTGTAAGCATGGCCGCTATTTGTGAAGGCAGTAAATTTCTCGTAGCTAACAAGAACCTGGCCTATCACTCACAGGCCACAACCTAGCACATTTTGCGTTGTGATTTAGGCCTGCATCCATACAAAATCCAATTTCAATTTTGTTCAAATCAAGAAAAATTGGATAGAAAAATCACTTGTCACGTCGAATATTTTGCGAACAAAAATGATATTACCTCCAAAATAAGACTATCTAAAAAATGACGCTTTTGAACCTCAGTCAAATTTCTAGAAAAATTGAAGCGACAGTTGTTTTCGCAAAAAAAAATAAAACCTTAAAAAATATACTACTAAAAGTTTATAAGAATTAATTTTAGGCTGGAATATCATGTCAATAATTAAAAATATTGGCTTTAAACTAATTTTATTTTAAAATAATCATTGTTTTAAACAAACGGTAACATTTTTAAAAACATCGAATTGACAGTTCTCTTTATAGGACACAACAATCTAAAATATTGCAGAAATTTAGTGAAAACTGATTTTGGAGAATCAATGAAGGTATTGGTGCATATTCATAGATGTTAGCTAAACTCGTGCTAAAGCCCCAACTATAATAGACTTAATTGAAAGTAAGCTGATGTCAAAACCGAACGAAAAGTTATCAGAAGTTATCGTCAAAACAAAAAGTAACCATAATGGATTCAAGTAACTCAGCAAATATGACATTTGCTTAAGCTCGAGCTTAATCTGTGGTTAAACTACAGAACAATAAAGTTGTCATATTAACAATCGTCGATAGTCTTGACTACCAAAATAGTCAATATGACAAACCTATTTTAAAAAATTGACTACTGGATAGTCCAATAGAACAATTTTCGATTGTCAATTTTGGGTAGTGAATATGACAACAAAAGTAGTCAATAGAACAACTTCGGTAAGTCAATATGATAATTTGGTTGTCATATTGACTACCCAAAATTGACCATCGAGGATTGTTATATTGACTACCAAGTAGTCAAATTAAATTTCGATTTTCCAAAAAAAATTATCATATTGACTACCGCAGTTGTCGTATTGACTACCGCAGTTTTCATATTGACCACAGCTGTCATATTGACCACCACAGTTGTCGTATTTGCTATCGCAGTTGTCATATTGACTACCGCAGTTGTCATATTGACTACCATAGTTGTCATATTGACTACAGCAATTGTCATGTTGACTACCGCAGTTGTCGTATTGACTACCGCAGTTGTCATATTGACCACAGTTGTCATATTGACCACAGTTGTCATATTGACCACAGTTGCCATATTTACTACCGCAGTTGTCATATTGAGTACTGCAGTTGTCATATTGACCACAGTTATCATACTGACTATAACAGTTGTCGTATTGACTACCAATTGTAAACTAATTTCGGATCCCAAAATTGACAACCGAAAATTGTTCTATTGACTATCGTGGTTATCGGCTGAAAATTGACTACCAAAATAGTCAATAGGATGACTTTTTTCGTTCTGTAATAAACATAGCAATTGCTAAAAATTTCGATTGATACCCCAATTGAACAAGATATGGATTTAGCAGTTAAGTTTATTTGGTGTACTGCAAAAGAAAAATAAAAATATACAAAATACGGTTCAATTCATTTGAATTAAGAGACAAAAATTTTAAGGAAAGATATCGTTTGGATAAAGAAACAGTCCTATTTGAGGAATGACAGCACAAAACAACAAGTTTGAAAATATAACAGAGTTTTTTTGTTTTGAACTGTCATTTGAAGTATAATTGTAGTAGAATGCAAACCTTAAACTTTGGTTTCACTAAACACATCAGATAATTGACTGTGAATAAGAACTGTTTTTATTAAATCAATAGGCCTTAAACTATAGATCGAGAAATCACGACTTTAGTAATTCGCTTTAAATATACCCCATTGAATTTAATTTATTTAATTCTATTCAAAATATTATTTTTATCTTAAAATAATTTAATAAATCGAATCAGTACTGTTTTTAGAAGAAATAAAATTTTCCGAAAAAATGCTACCAAAAATTGGCTTTATTCTAAAATATCTCGGGAACAAATACAGACATTGAAATCAAACTTATGTTAAAATATTGTTGCTAACTTTAAGTTAGGTTTTAAGAAAAATAAAATTGACTTATTCTTTTAAACTAAATATTTAAACAATGGAATTCAACTCAAGTATTTTTGAAAATAAAGAAATATCTTTTTTTGGTAGGGAAATTCTATTTCTTAAGCCTTTTTGAACTGAGGAGGATGGTCTAAAAGCAAAAGATCTACTGTGGTATCTGATGTATTTCATTCAATTACATTAAAAAAAAGGTCGGTTAATTAACCCTGTAGCACCAGCAACAAAACGCTGTTACCAGCTCCACATTCGAAAAAAAATGGCCGAATTAAACCATCACGTAACATGTTGTAATTTTCTTCTTGAAAATTACTACAGTCCAACGCAAGGGTACAACTAGATGAGAGTTAATAAATCCACTAAAATTGCAGAGTCACATTTCAGGGACAAATTTGAAGTTAGGTTCCGTGTGTTTTTATGCATCATATTTTAAAGGTAACAAAGTAACATAAAAATTCATAAAAGACTCCAATTATGTCACACTACACAGAGGATGGAGTACCAATATTATTTATTATATTTATGAATATAAATTTTATAAAACGCATGACGCTAAAGGATATAGGGTTCGAAAGTATAAAAAGATGATTTCATAAAAAAAGAACGATAAGAGTCTTATGTAGATTTATTTATTTGGTAACGAGAGGACACCCCCAAGGAGCATCTTTTTAACAAAGATCCCGAATGGAGAGAGTGCATTTTTTATAAGGAGTGTCCTTTTAAATTTTTCATTTTTGTATTTTGTCCTTTCTTACTTCGTTCTCAGATGTATTTACTGTACAGTACATGTACTATGTAGATACAAAAATGTTTGCATTGTAATATTCTTGAAGCTCTGGTTCTTCGCTTTGAGTCAACAATCAATTCCCAATCCCAATGCAATTCAATTTTTATATCATTTATGTATATTTTTCAAAACTCATGTCAAATACGACGAACAAACAAATATACATAAATATGTTTGTATAGATACATATGTATAAATAAGTATGGGTGAGTTTTTCGTGATTTATTTCTTTGTTCCAATTACCGCAATTCAAAGAAACCATTTTTTACGTTAAGTCGTGCAGAATGTTCTTAAACAGTAAAAATAGATGCATACAAAATATGGTAAATGTACCTTTTCTATAACAAACGTAGATTCAAAACAAAATATAAAACAATTGCTATTTTTTGAAAGGTGAATTAAACACAAAC